>NC_054544.1:7459554-7517054 GCF_017654505.1 Polyodon spathula | reverse complement strand
CAATTAATCGTTTTCAAATATAGTCTCCTCTCTATCTCACCCGTTCTCCACTCACGAACTCACAACCCTGAGTGGGTGAAAATGTGCACCTTTTATGCAGCTGTACCGAGACTCGATTGTTAATCAATCATTCAACTGGAGTCTCGGTACATCTGCACGTGAATTAATTAGTGCACTCCCATGACACACATTATACACATTTTATCTGCATGTGAAGTGATGTGCAATCCTCGTGCCTAAATACAAATCTACATTTTACATTACTCGTACTCATAACCCACATTATATCCCTTGCATCTATAAATATACACACACATTAAACACAAAACATATAAACATAAAGACGCACAGGTGCAGGCACACTGCCACAAGTGTATAGAAAGACGCCAGGATTTTCCATGTAAAGCAGTAGGAACAAGTGTTTTCCCAATAGTCGTTGTTTGTCCTATGTATCCAGTTCAGAGATGCATACATATATGTTCCATTTTTTTTAAATTTAGTTATTCATACTAAAGTGATAATGGCCACATGCATCCATTCACCTGGCTCCATAGAATAAAGTTCAAATTGTCCTGCAAGGTCACACTTTGAAAGGCACACCACCATCTTTGATTGGAAAATGAAATAAGGTACCCGTCCACAAGTAGCATCTAATAATAACTGCCGCAGCTGTCCAGTGTCTCCAGTGAGAATTATGGGAGATGCATTGAGTTCACTGAATGGTTTTACATGCCTTTGTTTAGATAACGTTTGTAACAGACTTCTTGACCATTCAATTAGCAAGCTTTAATGAGAGCTGGAAGGATGTACATAGGATCGATCTGCCCAATTTCGTCCAGTTGGTTTCTGCCCTCTGTAAAGACACCCTCCACAACACTGTCATTTAATGTATTTTTTTTTTTCTAGAATGCTACTGCCCTGGTTGGAAGGACGTTGTTTGTAATATTCATATTAACCATGCAATTAATCCTGATTCATACAGAACTTTGTGTTTATTTGCTGATGGAATTAACTCTAATATACCCTCCCCCCAAAAGCTGTAGGGGAAGTGAATCACCACTGCTGATCCGATTGTAGCTTAACAGTTGGAGTTGCGATTCTGGAATCTTTCATAAATCCTGCACATAAACACGAATCAAACTGAAATGTATCACCCCCGCGCACACACAGAGTGTGCTTTAGGCTGCACCCTTACAAAAACAAAATTTTAAACACTTAATTGGTGGCAAAACTTCAGTTGGTTTAACTTCAGTTTCTTGTAGTTCAAGTAACTTATCAGTTGAATTTTGCAAACCAGGATAATCATTGTAGTTGTATCAGCACACCTTAATATCACAAGGGTATAAAACCATAGCTCAAATGAAAATACATAGCCCTTACCATTTAAAAATGTAAGCATGCATGTTCATAATATAATTACCTGTATAGAGGAACAGTTCCATGATCTATAAATCAACTGCATATATAGTATGTATGTATACAATGCTCAAGCTCCATTATTTATGATAAAAGGAAACATGTAATGCACACATTACCAACTGCCAGCCCAAAGTACTGTAAATATAAAGATAATGACAATCAAAAATACAGAATTAGGTCCCCAAGAGTCCACCTAGAACAAGCAAAGCTGTTTGAAGTGGAAGGGGAGTTATGGAAGCCTGGTTCAAATCCTGTTCGCTGCAAGTTGACAAACTGGGTGGGTAGACTCAGAATGAGCTGGGCAAGGGCCTTGTCACACTTCATTGGGTTACACTTTACAGTGTCTCTTATTACAATGTTATTATGCATAGTTGCAACGTACTTAACATGTAAATCTTTTTGTACAATATATGTAAGTACACAATTGTATCAGAAAAGGGTTAGGATTAGGGGGTTTAGCAGAAGAGTTTAGAATTAGGGTTACATAATTCTACCTCATCTCCTCTAATAAGCATTACAGTGTATTTGCGGTGTAGTTTAGGACAGTGCTACTAGAATTTGCTTTATTTCAAGTTTCAATATTTTTTTTTTTTTTTTTAAATAAAACATTAAAGAGAATAAAACAGCGGCTCAAGATGGGCACTCTGTCAGTTGAAGATTTAGCTTTGGATTCGAGACATTTAAAGTAACAAACCCGTCATGATATTTATCAACCACCAGGGGGGGAGTTCATACATTCTCGCTCCATTATGAAAATGCTTGCCCTTGAATGTAATCAAGGACATACATTATCTCTCTTGCCAGAATCCCCTATTCTCTGTCTAGAAAGTCGATGTCATGACAAACAGATATAAATAACATATTCTAACTCACTATTGAGTCCACTCTCCATCAATGGCTAACATTTTCTGAAGATCTTCTCTGCTCTCTCTCTCTAGATAAATATATATATATATATATATATATATATATATATCTATATATAAGAGAGAGAGAGAGAGAGAGAGAGAGAGAGAGAGAGAGAGAGAGAGAGAGAGAGAGAGAGAGAGAGAGAGAGGAGAGAGAGAGAGAGAGAGAGAGAGAGAGAGAGAGAGAGAAATAGCCTATTTTACTTTACAACAAGGTCCTGGCACAATCTCTTCTACACCTGATAACTAAAAATAATTGTGGTTGTGCATGTGGTTAAATAGTATTTGTTGGAACATTGTCTCACTTAAGTGATTATCTAATTGTATGTACAATGTTAAAAAGTTGTGGCTAATAGGCTTATTACAGTAATGGTTTGGCATAACTATTTTCGGAACCTGTTTTACAACTTGCAGCAAATATACAATTCCAATGACATTCCTGATCAAAGAAAACGGGCGATTACATAATAACGTCTTGGATAAACCATGGATGGTAATATTTAACTGAACACCCCTGTTACAGCGGTTTAGCCAAAAGCAACGGAAATATTAGAATATGTCTTAATGAGCAATAATTGAGGTAATACTACTACTCTGTTACTTAACTTATTCAAATATGTACTCACTTTTACAGAGATATGCAAATGCATCCTTCCACTGTTAATTTCAACATGCCAGTTTTCTTTGTTATCAGGAAAGTTGATGTTATCAGGACTGGTGGGAAACTGTTGACACTTCATTTCCACGTCATCATCTAAGTCTGTATCTGGAACACTTTGTGTTTCAAACATGTGCAATGCTAAGCCAATGCAAGTCAGAGCAGGGCATTGTGGGAGGTTACGTTTTTTTTCTCTCCCAAACAAATTTAATTCTCAGCATTGACATCCAACATCATTTAAAAGGTAAACATTGGAGATCATACTAAGGTTTTAATTTTTTCACAAAACACACTTAAACAAAATCTTTGTTTGAACAGGAGTGCAATCCTTTAGTCATAGTTTTCTCAGCTACTTTAAATGAAATATCTTCACAGGAAAATGTTGTTAGATCATGCCCTACTTGCAATAAAACTTTTGGTTTCTCTTATTTTATTATAATATAACACAAATATAACAAATGTAACACTGCAGTTAAACACATATGCTGATATCTGATTTATCTGATTTCCTTATCCCTATGTTAATCCCAGTTGTGTTTGCTCCCAGGAGTGATTGATTGACCCGATTATTAACATTGCTAAAAACAATAACATTACATTTGGATGAGGCATGTAATTATCCAGGTTTATGAGTTCAAGGGCAGCAGAATTTAAGTCCACCACTATTTACTGTAGCTCAGTAAAATAGACTCCTAATACTATATTGTATTGTTTTTAACATATTGCTGCTCAATAGTGCAATTGTCAAGGTCACTAAGGTAGATTTTTATTTTTTACTTATAATAATTATAGGTTAAATGTAACAGTAATTTGAAGAATTACTTTTAAAAAAAAATCAAGTGTAGCTATTTTACATTTACCTCTGACCAAAAAGCACAAAATAAAATAAAATAAAATAGAAATAAAGAACCCACACATAATTGGTTCTGGTTATTTTTCAATGTGCTTCATATGTCTTTTTAAGTTTGTTGTACGCATGTACATGAAATACAAAAACACATGCCTTCCAGGCTGTTTATTATTAAAATCAGGACAAAAAAATGTATTTTCCTTCAAGTACAATACATTAATCCAAACAGAGTGTAGTAATAAACTGAAACAGAATGCAGATCTCAAAAAGTGATTGTTTTTACCTGACAAGATACCTGATTTAACTGCAACACATGCAGCAACAACTGTGCCAATTTTAATAAAGACAACAAAGAACAAATCTATACATGTCTTAAACTTATAATCTCCCAAAAATCATTACCCTTATGCCTTAATGGCATCCAAGCATTTAACATGTTGTGGCAGGGTTTGCCTTACAGTTCAGAGATGAGACAAAACTACATTCGTCTGCCAAACTCTGTTGTCCTTAAATTTTGGTAACAGTCAGGTTTGTGGTGTTCCTTACAAAAGCAAGTAAATATATTATTTATAGGCCTATATGTACAAGATCTATATAAAATATTAACTCACCCTAATATTAACACTAATGCACAAAACCTAACCCTAACCCCAAAGCCGTACCCCAAGACCCCATGTTACAATAATAATAATAATAATAATAATAAATAATAATAATAATAATAATAATAATAATGAAATGTATATGAAATTATAGCCTTGAGTTTTATTAATTATACTTTTTCCAAGATTTGCCATCAAAGAACATTTTAATAATTTTTTTTAAGAGGTTGATTCACCTAGGCCTCTAGCTTACCATAAAGCAATAGCAAGACTTCAGTATCTGTATCTCAATTTAAAATTGTAATAGGCATTTCATAAAATGAATTAAATTACTGCTACGTTTTCCCTCCTTCGAAGTATTATGAGTTTATAATAAGTTGATATCAGAATCCTGTTAACTCTGTTTTCAAGAGCACATGCACATATTTTCACAAAATATTTGAATCATTAAACTAAGTAAATATTCTCAGCAGAAATGAGAATGGTAGTTTTGTAACAATCTTTATTCATGGCTGACATTGTGAAGTCATATTTTACTGAATGTTTTAAAAATAAAATGCTGTTTGATATGTATCATGCATTTTTAGTTACCTGTAAGCTGGAGTACATGTGGAACTGATTGACATACAACAAAGGGTATTCAATGACATCATCTAAGCTTGTTTTTCCCTATCTGCTGTGACCATAGTGATTGGAAAAACAAGTCACTTGAGTACCAAGGAGAAAGAAGTTACTGTTAAATTTACAATTCCCTTTAACAGAGACAACCAAACATGCACGAGTCAGTGAAGTCACACCTTCTCAGGAAAGTTGCACACATCTTTATTTCATTACACTTTTTAAGAATCTAGAAGCCTTTACAGGACAATGATATTTAACCCTTAAACTGCTGTATTAATGTTCCCCGCCAATGCACTTATTGGTTCAGCTCAAACTACTCCTGGAGGCAGAGTTTTCAGCCGCTGTTCTGATTAAGAGTTCATACTGCATACCCTTCACAATGTCCTTCTGATTAAGCATATCCAAAGTAAACAGTGACTCCCTGCTGGTATGTACTTAATCCTAACCCGAATGTTTAACAGTCATATTTTTCTGCTGGGTTAAACATTCAGATTGGGAGGCTTGTAGAAGCACCTGTTTACATTTTTTTTTTTTTTAAGACAATCTCTTTTGAAGGCGTAGATTGAAATATGATTCAAGCAATATCGGATTTGCAAATTAATCAATCCTATTCAAAACTTTTTTTTTTTATATGATTTGATGTGAAATATTTACATTGAAATGTGTTTTTAGACCTTGGCCTTTTTCAGTTGTTCATCTACATTGGTTTCTCTTAGCTAGGGGCAACAGCAATTTATTCTTGTTGGGTTTTCTATCTTATATACTCATTCAGAGTGGGTTATTGTCTTTAGAGAAGCGGAACAAACCACATTTAAATTCTAAAAATTCTCCAGATGTGTTGTGTTT
The DNA here is from genome assembly GCF_017654505.1 of Polyodon spathula. Lineage (NCBI taxonomy): Eukaryota > Metazoa > Chordata > Actinopteri > Acipenseriformes > Polyodontidae > Polyodon > Polyodon spathula. Next base: position 7,511,150 of record NC_054544.1, on the reverse strand, counting down.
CATGCCTAATGATGTTAATTTGTAATACAGTGATTTGTTATTATAATTATTATATTTATATTTGTCAGATGCATTTATCCAAGGCGATTTATAGATGTTACAGGGCAGTACAGTACACTAGGCATGCACGCACACAGTACACTAGACAGTAACTGTTTCAGTGTGCATTCTGGCCAAGGCCTTTTTCAGTATCTTGAGATTAACAACATTAAGTTAGGCAGGTTTGGAAGCTTTTGCTACAGTATTTCCTTAGCATGACTAAGACAGGAGGTGATTACAGGGATGGGTCCAAGAGAAAAATAACACACCTTCTCGGTCATGTGTTTTACATATTAAATATGGATTATATTTGTTTAACACAAGCTTGGTTTTACCTGGCCAAATGTATACAGCACTTCCTGTTTTTTATATAAAAGTTCCCTATGGATTCTTTCTTTAAAGCTATTGGAATGTTTGTGTCCATTATGCTTAATTATTATTGTCCCTTTTGCTAGTACTTTCACTAGAAGATTAAATCATTTAGGTATCTACTGTCGAATACAATGTATACATGCCTGTGGGACCTTAATGAACCTTCTGACTTTCTTATTACTATTTGTGTAAACAATTTAATTTTTCTAAACAAAACAATGGTACACATTTCACAGTAAATCTGGCCCAGCTTATTAGCTGTAAATACAGGCATTGCGCACACCAACCACTTAATAAAGACATACAAAATAAATAGAACTGGTGGGCATAAACTCATGTTATTATTATACATTACCATATAATACAAAGGAACTACATTTATGCTCATACTTTTATGGGTGAAAAGATAAAATACACATATTATTCTATGCAATCCACCAATAATAAATAAATAAATAAAAATGACATTTTCTGTGTAGGCAATTGGAATGTAACCCTGAGCCTGAGGGGTAAAGAGCCATACTATTGAACATCCTGTTTTATCCAGGCATGAGTAATACCAGAAAACTTGATACTGTGATGCCTGATGTGTCAAGTTAATAATGGACTTAATCCTGAGGTTATGCAGGTGTTAGATAAATCAATCTGTGCAATAAATGATGAAACTGAAGTGCAATTCATTTGAAATACAGCGTCCCAAATATCAGATTCCACTTAAGAGCTTATTTTAGAATCCATGCTGTTAATCAGAGCTTTTGATGCCATAGCAGGTTTAACAGGATAGCACTTTTAGAGGTGCTGGACATATTTGTAAAGCATTTAGAAAAAGTTCAAAACTAGAACCAAACAACTAAGTGATATATGTCAAGGTCTCGACAGCATTTTGTAAAGATCTTTCTTTCAAAAATAGGAGTTAACATGTTGTCCTTAGCAAGGTAAGTAAAGATATTTTTATAAGAGAAATTTCTTGGCATAAATCTTGCCTGGGCATGCTAGTTAATATTTCTTCTCCTCTTCCCAATAGCTTTGAATTTTTGATATGCAGAATGCACAAGGACTTCATATATCACTGTGGCACCTTCAATTTGTTAGACATACTGTGGATGTTTATTGGGAGTATTGCCAGATTGATTTTAACAATGTCTTTATTTAAATAATATAAGTTCATTAAGTAACCACCCTTACATTCTTCGAAACATAAATGTGCCTGCTTCTTGTTTCTCTCAGTAATGATATATTACAAAATTATGACATCATTTGACATTACCGGCAAAGCAGACTCCAAGGACATATCAGCAGATGTTGTGTTATTTAAGTATGTTTAATGCATGCAAAACTGCAGCAGTACAATTATTTAAATTGACAAATGGAATTATCCTGTTTGGATGATCCAGACATGTACAGTTGCTAGCTCTAAATTATTCTTTTTTTTAAATGAATAATTCAAATGGTACCGCAAGTTCAATGGACAAATGTGCTTTGTATTCTATTAAGCACTGCAAATGAAAGCAAGGGACAAAAACATTAAAAGCAAAGTTCACGTGGAAACAATGGAATATGGAAAACTAATTGTTCACACTTAATTTAAAGTTCCATTAGTAACAATGCAATTTCTAGAAGACTTAGATAAGCTGTAAGTGGGCTTTTGAATATTTGGGGTTTAATATGTATTATTGTGCAGTACAACATAAATTAATGTTAATGTTAAATGAATGCAAATGTAAGTAAGAGGTAGTTTGTATGTAGTTGCATTGTAATAAATAGAACTTGTATTACTATATTACAAAAACCACCATCATCACCAAGAATCACCAAGGTGATAAATGCACAAATTAGAAAGGCAGTTTGATTTAACTTTAGGATCATATTGATTTCCATTAAAAAATCATGTATCTCAGTAAAGGGCTGTACCAGAAGCACGAAAACAACACAGCAATGCATAGGGATGCATGCTAAGCATTGAACTAGCATCAGCCCTCTTTCATCTACTTGGAACTCACTTAGTTTACAACATGCATATTTTCTTTCAATTGGAGTGTGTAATATAAGAAATGAGAGAGCATTCCAAAAATGTTGATTAGTAGATGCCATAAGGTTAAAATATAAGACCCTCTGGAACGTACTTGAAAGCCTTTTGCCTTATAGATTACATTTTATTTTCTAGAGGTTAGAAGCAGGGATTCATTTATTTAACTAAGAGCGCAAGAAATCATTAGACAAAGTAGCAGTCAATACATTATTTGGTACTCCGTGAATGAAAGGATACATACACACTGTGCCAAGCATTAACATTAATGTGATTTAAGAGATCAGGCTGTAGTATGATTTACAGGCGCTTAACCACAATGCTTGATGAAAAGAGAGGAGCTGAAACCAGAGAAATGAGAGGAATGTGGTTCAGTATTTAGAGAATGTAGAGAGAAAGGATGTGGTTCAATTTACACAGCTCTATAAATGTATTTCTTACTGGAAACTGTGACAGGGTTTTGAACATATAACTCTATATTTATATATATAACAATAAAGTGACGAGTTGTAGGGTGATTCCCAAACATCTGTATATGAGAGATTTTGTCCAGTGCATTTTTGAAACTATTTATAGTCTCAACCTATAATTTTCATTTCACCAGTAGATTTTTGGTCCTGAGTAAGTGAGGCCTAAATGCACTATAGGTCCCAGCACTAAAATCCCCACTGTGTATGATGAATAATAAAATTACTAACATCCATGTAAACTCATATCTGCTGATATATTTAATGGCTTCTGCATGCTAGACCCAAAAATCTTTTAGGTAACTTTAAAATGGAAACATTCCTCATCACAGCTATAAATGTAAAATTAGAGCTAAGTGTGATATATGTACAGACAGACAAACAAATGCCTCCACCTGTATATCACTGTGGTCTGTAACACTAAGATGAATGGTTCTGAAGATATATGGAAACCTCTAAAGCAGAGGTTACAAACCCATGTGAGCATATCCCTAGAGGTCCTCAAAATGATTATTCTTGCTCCCCCTCCCCCCACACCCAATCCTGTAGCCATTTATCCATCTGTTCAGGTCAGGATGACAAACTTATCATGCTAGAATTAGTCAATCACTGCTAGACTGTAACCATGGTTTTTACAGCTTATAGGCATGATAAGTATATCTAAATGACCCCCTGTATTGTACATAAACTGTGTAGTATTCAGATATATTTTTTGGTTTCGTGCTGGCTGTGGTCCATGGAAACTTCCCAATCACTGAGGTAGTCTCCCCCTTGGACAGGGTAAAATGTGAAATAAGTACATTTAGATCCCCTCACAATATCCCTGTTACAGGGGTTCTACCCTTTTACTCAGATACTCATTTCTTATGCATTTCAAACTGTTTAAATGTGCTCTAAAATAAATGGGAACTATCAATGTCATGTTATTGCCTCTGGATTGGCACTTAGCCCTAGAACCTAATCCTTTGGCATAGTCCCCCACTAATCTAATGTAAATTAACCCAAATTGTCTTCCTTGAAATTACTTAGCTATATGCATGCTGGTCTGTTAATTAATTTTCAATGGCAGGAAAAATCTCTAATGTGTTTTCTAATTGGTTGGACAACCTGGGTGTTTGACAAGTCATACTGTAACTACAGGACCATATCAATAACATTCCACCAAAGAAAGGACAATGTAACAAACTAGTACACATGAATTAAAAACAACAATAACAACAAAAACATCAGAAATGTGACTATGTGACCACTTTGATTGCAGCCATGGTTACTGTTAGGTAAGGGTTGTAAGACATTTGTGATTTAGGATAACTAATACCTCCTGCTTCAGGTTGAGTATTGTCTCATTTAACCACACCAAATCTATTTTAGCATTTTGGTTTTCTAGAACAGTTTCCATTTACTCTGTGATAAGGGTATGTTCTGTGTGGAATGAATGTTCTTCACAAAGCACTAACATTCACTTTCTCTAAAGCACTTAAGCAGTGCCAGCTAAAATTGTATCCACTGAGCCAAGAAAATGCAAGATTTGTCATGCTGCTCTATGCAATGCTTTTCTGCTGTACTGCAATTAGTTTGGATAACAGATTTACTACAGTGTATATTGTAGCTTGCGTATTGCAGATCTTAATAAAATTGTCCTTTAAATGTATTTGTTTATATATTTGACTATTCCCTTTTTTCTGTTAATATGCACAGTTTGATTTGTTAGCTGTTTGCTGTTAACTGTTTTATTGCTGAAAGAGCACTAAATTGTTTTATATAATTGTACTTGTATAATTATTTAGAGAAAGTTAGTTTGGATTTACAGAAGATGCGTTGACTAGAATACTTCTATTTTATGTTTTGGTAACACACTTGGAACACCACTGTCATACATAACATAATGTCCTCCTAAAAGGAGTTCTACACAGCTGTGTAGTGCAGTGACTCTTTTAAATGCTGCAAGGTCCAGATTAATGAGGGGAGATATAAAGTGAAATTAAACTACATTTGGAAATGCCACTTGCGTGCCAATTCAAGGTCGAGAAATGACAGAAAGCAGGAACAAGTTTAAACAGGTGGCCTGTCTGCCTTTTGACAACTGTTGTGGAAGCTTCAGTATTCTTTGAAACCCATCTTGATAATCTTCAGAACTTTTAAAACTTTGATTAAGGTTTATGAATGGATGTAGTGTAGTTCGGAAAAAGAATGTAAAGAAGCCAAAGAATTTAAAATGTAACTGACAAGTGATGTTTCATGACTGTAGTTGAGGGTACAATCATTCCGTCATGTATTCATTTTATTCTGACTCACGATGTTGTCATAAGGCAGGCATAAGCAAACTTGGGAAAAGAGAATGCACTTCAAGGAACAGGTACAAAAATAAAAAAAAAAACGTAATTATTTTTGTAATTAAGTTATGTATGAGGAAACAGACACTGAATCATTATAACTCAAAACCCAACAAACATTTTCATTAAAAATAAATAAACCTTAAAATATGTGAACAAACTGAACCTTGGTCTATTGTGACACTACATGTCAACTATAACAACAAGTCCTAACACTTCCCCTGTGAGATCAAACACTTTAAAAGCTTATACATTAACTAAAACAATTAACATGAAAAGCAAAGTGGACTACCATAGGCAGCTTATGCCTCAGTGTACCTCCAGTGTGTGCTGTTTTATTTCAGTTCAACAAAATACTTTTCTTTGTGTGAATAAGTGAAATAAAAAACACTTAAATCCCACCTAAAGTGATTTTTTAAAATATAATTTTCATTTTCATAACATTCAATTTCTTATTTATTATGCATGTTCTCTATTGTTGTTCCTGCTTAGATCATAATTTACTTTACTCACTACTAACCAGTACAGTAAACATGAGCTTCTTCAACCACTGAGTCTGCTTCTTAAAGCTGAAGTTTTGAAGTGAGATGGTTTAAAAAATGACCACTAAGAGTATTCAGCAATAATTTCAGTGATTTTGTGAAACAAATTTCTATTTACTATCTCACAGTTGCACATGCCTAGTGGTCATTTCTAAAACCACTTCATTCATAGTGGTATATTAAACATATAAGAAATTAAATATTATGAAAATGTAACTGGTGAAAAGTATCCCTTTACAGAGTCTTGCTCTTTTAAAAGTTGATCTCTAAGGATGAGGATGTCCATTTGATAATAATAACATTTTCTGTCTCATATGCCTCCCTTGCCCAGAAAAGGTAAAATACAGACTCAGTTTTAATAGTGACCTTTATCAAATATTTAAACTAATTTCCAGCCCATTCCATTACAGTACCTTTCTAATCATGAAAAGGAATTGTGAATAACTAAACCTGTAGCTTTATTCTTTCCCTTCAGCCTGTTAAGGGCTGCTCTGTGGCAATCCACTGCTTTTGGAATGATTACAGGAAGATATAAATAGAAGGGCCCTTCAGTAAAAAAAAAAAATTGCTAGAGATGGAAATGACAAAATCATGTTGCTCAAATGGCTCTGAATGGCCACTTTAAAGTTGAGATAAGCAGGCTTGTTTCAGTACACTATACATCACAATACCACAACAAATTGGACTAATTTGGTAATCATTGCTCTGAGATATCATAGTATATTGACTGAGGATGATATACACTGGGTCTTAATTCCGAGCTCAGCTTGCGTATTTACTAACTAAGGTTTTCACTAAGGAATGCCAAAAGGTCTTTGTACTATTTTATAATGTCATATATAATGTTTAATGCAGTTTACTACATATATACTGTATATTATCAATAAACTCCATTAAATACTTTACTTGTTTGAGATGCATTTTCCATACAGAGCCTCCTCTTTTAGACATTAATGAGAACCCCACTGGAGTTATCATGTTACATCCCAGCAACAGTACCAGCTTTCAGATGACGCCAGGTCTGAGAGTGCATGGAACATAAATACATAGCTAACATTGCATTTAATGCTCTTTTTAGGGTTCGGTTAATGTTCACTTTGTATGCAATGGACTCTGTTAATTAACAGGTAATAGAATACATTGAAAACAGTGAGTTTGTGGGTTATGTCAAGCATGATTGAAAGTGTCTTAACTAACTCTAATTTGAAAGTGTTATAGAAATAATTTGAATATTTAGCACAATTCAATCAGACTGAAACAACAATGGCACATACTTGCACGTGTATTTTTTTATAGCTTAGTGAGCCAGTAATTGAACGCATCTGAAAGAAAACTCCTGCCAAGCAGTACACAGCATGTAACACAATATAAAATGTCAGGTGAAGTAGAAAGAAGTCTACTGAAGTCACTTTAATATACACATTGTTACACAAATATATATTTTTGGGATTCATTCAAAAGATAGGCAATGCATGCAATGCTGACACTATATAATTTATATTCAACCCACACATGCATACATAAAAGTTATATATTGGTACATGCAGTTAAACATATATAACCAAGATAGGCAAACAGCTTTGCCTTCCATTGTTTAAAGAACAATAGCCACTGTATGATAAATGTTTATTAAGTTTTTTTTTTCTCTCTCTTCTGTACAAAACAACCCTAAAGACAGACAGGTTGGGTTCAAAGCTTTTGTTCTGACAACACATATATATTTTTTGCCCTGTCTTCCTTGTTCAATGGCAATAGCCTTGAATAATTCCATGGTGTCTATTTACTACATTCCTTTGATTCAAGCGCATATAAACTAGGCCTTGAGCATTAAAAAATAAATAAAAATAAAAAGATTATTTCTCATAGATGTTCCTAGGGCTGGCTATCAGAAGAACAGCTGAGGCTTTCTTCAGAAGTACTTGTAGCTGTCATTTTACTTTTCCAGTTTTCAAAAACGGAGTCTATTCTGTAAAACCACTTCAGTCATTTATAAAACATTGATCTCTTTTGTAGACAGCTAAATAAGCTATAACTGGATTAGGCTAAATACCAGCTAGTCAGCTGTAAGATGCTAAATAAAAATGCATTTTTAGGGTCATTTTTATCCTGCTAGCTCCACAAATGTCATGACTGAAAAATACTGCCTCTCTACTGTGGGATATAGGCCTAAATTTTCTTTGTCAACCCAGCCCAGACTATGACTTGTTGCCTTTAGCACTGCCTATACCACCAGCCTTTTAAAGGCTGCAAACAGTGTATCTTCCTATTAACAGGGCAGGAAAAGAAAAACAACACATTCCCTTTTCATTTTAAGTTTTGCTTTGAATCTGTTGCCTGTTAAAAACTATCAGGCATGTATTAATGAATCTAAAACATAGAATTATCAATTCCTAGGCAAACTAATCCAACCTGGTCCACTTCTGTTGAGGATAATACATGTCACTTGATATATTTTTCATGTACAGGTAAACAGCAGGATAAAAAATGAATGCAAACTTCAGTAAAAGGTCAGTCTTATGACAGCAGTGGGGTATGGGCTAATGACCTCATTTATTTTGAAACGTGAGCCTTTCGATCAGTCCTAATGCACATACAAGAAACGCTTACTGAGTAATATGATCGTTACACAAGCAGTTGCTAATAAATAAAACGCCAAGTGGCAATAGGATTAAATGTTGTATTGTACTCACATTACACCTGTGGTTGGTTTGAATTTTATCCAAAAATACTGAAAAAAAAAAAAAAAAAAACAACCCTTCAATGGAATTTGGGGAGGATAACTCAGAAGGTGTCTTCCTCATAAAAATAAATATTTTTTCCTTTTTTCAAAACTGATTTATTTAAACTTCAGAATTCAAAACTTTATTTCATAGAGGTTACTTAAAAAGTAAGTTTTTTTTTTTTGTTATATATATATATATATATATATATATATATATATATATATATATATATATATATATATATATGACCCATTCTTTTACTTAACAGATTTTTTTTTTCCTAGCTCACCTTCACACGTGTCACATTTTCCAATAAAAGTTTTAAGTGTGGCACGAAGTATACTAATAAGGCATAATTAATGTAGGCTAATCATTTAAGCTGAGTAAAACATAAATGTGTTTGTTTTTAACCTACAATTCTGGATCTGGATCTAACTGCAGGAAAAGGAGTGTAAATTGGTTTCAAATCAGCATTTTGTGTGGCGTGAGCTGCGGGCTGTGAAATCCCATTTTAATTGCAACAATCGCCAACTAAAATGTGTTTACAGGCAGATATTCTAAAACAGAAATGGAAATCATCAGCATGTCAACACCGTAGTACCACTACTCACATCCCGCATTCTCAGGGAGTTACACAGAAAGCTGGCAGATCACACGACAGAAAGCTGTGACTACCACTTTGCTTGTGATAGGGCATTGCGCCTATCAATCAGAAGCTGCCTGTGAGCAAGAGAGACATTGAAGCCTCGGTGCTTTCTAAACATGTCCTACGTGCGATTGGTTGTGTTTCCAGGCATTCTGGCGGCTGGTGTGGTTTTCCTGCCTTTCGATTTGATGTACAGTGATGTCAGTCAAGGGTGTTCGCCTTGCAGGATTGCAGTTTGCTCTCCGCATGGAAGGTGGAGAGGGAAAGTGGAGGAGGAGATACAATAAACAAAAACAATCCGTGCTGGCCGCCATCTTGAATCTAGTCAGTTTCATTGAATGAGAGAAAAAAAGACAGAGGAATAAGAAACTGTAACACCGCCAAGTGAATGACAGCTGCAGCGTTTAACAACTTCCCATTCAAAAACAAAACCACCTCAGATTCAAAGCGTGCAGGTTTTGAGCATTTGTATTGTGCAGTGTGTTGTCTCTAGAAGAACAAAGTTATTGAGAGTGGAGCTTGAAGCATTTAATTTGGACTTGACAACCAAGAAGCCAAGACAGGCAGCAACAACAGGATTGAGTGGTTTTTTTTGTTTATCTTGTACCACAACAGAGGAAAATCACCTTTCTCATTTTAAAAAGAGGAACCCTTCGTTTTTCAAATATTGCTTTTTTTTTTTTTTTTTTTACTGGTAATACGTGAAATTGCGGACTAGATTTAGCAGAAAGAAGAAACGTTTCCCAGGACAAGGAACACCCGTGACACGGATAAAGTGGATTTTGAAAGTAATCCCTTCAAGACATTTATTTACACAAGTAGTGTATCCAGGATTGAGACATGTGAATTTGTGTTGTTACCACCTTAAATTGAATAACATGTTGATGTTACCCGAGTTTCAGAATCCATTAGGAACTCGGACGATGAAATGCAAATCCTAAAATGCGATAACTGTCTTTTAAATCTATATTGCTGCTGGAATTAATTTAATACAAAAAAGAAAAAAAAAAAACGTTTTTCTCTTTGTTAATAAAATAAAACATTCACTGAATAAGGTGTGTTGTGGCATATTTGAACGTTTTCTTTTTTCTCGGTTGTGTTGTCGATTTCGCCTATTTGTAAACGTTGGATGCAACAAGCTACGATGTTTTCTGCAAATGAGTCTATGTAGGTAGTGTACATGTATTTTGAATCTGTGGATTTGTCAACATCTTTTAATTTCAAAGGTGGGATCTTCAACAAGTGTTTATCTGAAGATATTTTAAAATATGTCCAATGTGCTCATGCGTTCATCCAGCCAAATGACCCATGTCTTTTGAGTTCATTTCTGAGAATCCAGAAGCGGGCCTTTCCTGCAAGGACCAGGGCTTTTGCCAACGTCAACTTTTTTTTTTTTTTTTTTTTTTTTTTTTTTTACTTAACATTGTTTCTATTTGTGGATTTTAAGCGTGACATTTGCTTAAAGAACAGATGTGTCCAGTTAAATTGAAATAAAAACATTGAATGCGGATGGACATCCTTGGCTTTTGAGGGCAATATAATTTTTTGGATTTTAAAACAAGGATTTGTTACCAGCTTGAAAATGGGAGCAGCTACAAAACTAGCCTTTGCAGTGTTTCTCATCTCGTGTTCCTCAGGTGGGTACGGCTTAACGTTTTACTGTAGTATATATATGTATATATATATATATATATATTATGTATGTGTTATGTGTGTGGTATAATCAGTTGCCATATAAATCATTGCACATGCATCGTTTGTTTTCTTGTTGTGGAGTCTGTGTGCAGTATGTGCTATATATTCAATACAGCTGTACATTTATTTCACTGTGTAGTTAATGTGACGGTCGAATTTATTGGCCACCAATGCAACCATCACTCTCGGGGCTTTGATTTAAGATGGTGTGCAGATAAACCTTGAACGAGTTAATATGTTTCGTAAACCGCAATTTTTATACGTCTATTTTTTCATGAATATTGACTAGATTGAGTTAGAGTCTAAGGGAATAAAACAGAATACCATATGCAATAAGATCATCTGCCTTATATTTAAAGATAATGTTTCTTTTTTGTTTTATTTACCGTAATTTTTACGTTTTTTTTTTTTTTTTTTTTTTTTTAACTCAGGAAAACAAATCAAATTATGGCAATAAAAACTGCTTAACAGTATTGTGCATGTTGCAATAACCATAACTGTTAATTATCATCAGTGTTCGGTTAGGATGCGCTTTGCTTTACATTATACTGTAAAACAAAATCGATAAAGCTAAGTACTTATCTAACCTCATACTTATTATGGCACATAGTATCTTGTACTTATTTTCAAGTTGAATTTTAAAGGCGAAAGCAACATGCATGCTAAAGTATAAAACTTACAAAATTAACCAGAAGCAGAAACCTCGTTTCTTAAATTGTTTTAATGAAAGTAACATTTTCGTTTCAAGGGTTTGATAATTGTTTGTGTTGATACATGAAAAATGCAAGCTGCAAGTGCTCAGTGGTGAGAAGTTACCATTTCAGACTAGTGAGAAGCAAAGACAAATATGATTGATTATACAGTTTTTCGGTGGTCTTTTCTAATTGCATTTTAGGTTTCGGTTTGTGTTAAATGCTGTGTTTTAAAATGTTCATAAATGTGGAGCTTCCCTTACAGAAACAACATCCACACCAGTGTATTATTAGCAGTATTATTGATGGGCTTTTCCTTTATAGAATACAACAGTATGCAGTGCGAAATGGCGAGCAGAGACAGGTTAGCCAATAAAAACACGCACTACTGTAAGGACGGTGGAGAAGTCTCATGGTGAAAATGTATTTTGATCACACTGACGTTAATGTCTCGTGAAAGTACATAGAGATGATACGGGAACTTTTTAATGTTAGTCATTCCTGAGAAATTTGACGTTGACTAACTCGCAATGTATATTAAGTTATTTGGGCACACATTAATTCAGAACTAAAAGTATGAGGCAGAAAAGAAAAGGTTAAGACTATTGGGAAATTACTTTGGTAGAGAATAATAACATTTGCACCTTTTAATAATGTGTTTTTAAGAACTGTTATATATTATTATTATTATTATTATTATTATTATTATTATTATTATTATTATTTGCGATTTTACGTATATGTTGAAAGCAGTATGATATTCTGAAATGTCACCGAATAGCGTTTATTTCATTGTGTTCGACCACTGGATCAGAAAGAACCCATGATAAACTCTGAAGCTTATACATTGTTAAACATTATTAAACATGTTAATGGTGGGGGGGGGGGGGGGGGGGGGGGATACTTGATTGTATGATAACAGTATTCAAAATCAGGAGGTATTACATTACATGGCACGGTATTGTAGTTAACATGGTTAATTCCCGAGAAAAATTAGATGTATTATTATTATTATTATTATTATTATTATTATTATATTATTATTATTATTATTATATATGTATTTATTTATTTATTTTGATCGGTTTGACCCTAAAACGATAAGTAAATAAATAATATATTCAAATTAATTTACAAAACACCTAGGGGCTGTTACTGTACAGTAAGTCATTTGTTTTCTGAAGTTCTACCAAACCTATGTCTGAAGAATGTTATATAACAGCTAGCTGGTGGTTTAACATCCTGGACATTGTCATTTCTGCTATAGGGTCCACATCTAAAGTTGACTCTTACAAATGTATCTCAGAGTTGTTGTTCCTTAAAATGGAAGCCTCCAATGAATTTGCCTGTTAAAATTCATACAGAATCACGATAATTGGGATATACATACTGTGGAGAATACTCCAGTGTTTGAGGAACATGATTCCACCATGCCAGTGCAAAGCACCATCTTTTATAGTAAAATGGTATAGAACTCATGTACGCTATACTTTAGCATTAGGGTTTTTTTTTTTTAATTACAAAACTGAGTTATAGTATTATGGTACAAACGTGGCACTTGGTGCTAACTTACTGTTAAGTGCTTAACAATGATTGACAGTTTTTAGAATTGTGCAGTCTACCCCAGTTTGAGTTGCAAGCTGTTGGGCTAATCCTGTATGTATTTTCTTTTAAAATCTGCTACTAAATTGGTCAGTCAGGGTTGTCCTTAAGTCAGGGTCCAGGGTGTCACAGTACCACTTATCTTTGAGCTGCATTTTGCGCTAGGGTCAAACTCTATTGGAAGGGTGTAGTTGATCTCATAAGTGGTTGTTTTTATTTATTTGGTTCATTTAGCAGTATATTTAGATTTTTTAACCAAATTCTTAATATATTTTCCATTTCATTAGTTAGTCACCAAACCTTGATGTGCAAGATGAAAAGACTTGATAAAAAGCATATTGGAAGCCAAGTCAGGCTAAACACAACAGTAATTAACACATGTTCAAAACAAGGCTTTTTGTTTTGTTTCTTTTATTAGTTTTTAGGTTTATTGTACCTCTTGAGAAAGCACTATATTAAATGTCGCTGTACACTGCAGAGCTGTATTCAAAGACACTAAAGCTTAATTGAAGCACAATTGTATTATTAAAAAAATGAACAAGCGTGTAATGCCTTTAAACTGTTCATGAGATATACTGGTTCTACTGTTATGTAAGTTCAACTGTGCAATTGGTTTGTGTGTAAGAATTGCTGGTGGTACTGTAGTTCTATGTACTCAAACTCTTAATATCAGTGCTTATTATACTGTACACACACTTGGTTTGTGGACAAAAATTACAAGCGAAGAGCAGAGATTTATGTTTACGTGTGAAAAATTGGACGATGAACAACGAATCCTGAAATGTGCCCATCAGGATATGTTAATAAATAAATTAATTAAATTGAGTTCCTCTTAGCCAGGGAAGGTGACTGAAAGTCCAAAGCCAGTTGTCACTATAGCCCTGGACACACAGTGATTTTTTCAGTCGCGTTGGGTAGTGTGTTATGTTTTGGGATTAGATTTTACAGGATCTGCCGATCGATTCACAAAGTTTAAATATGTTTAATATTTTGCGAAGCGATTCACTAGCATTGGGCAGTGTGTTATACCCTCTCGAAAGTTTCAAAGTCAGCAACCAATGAGTTCACCGCGTTCAGTCATCTGACGAGACAGACATCATCGCTCTGTTAATATACAAATACGCACACATAAGGTATTGGTTTGTATATAATGTCCATGCCGAGATCTTTTGAAAACAAGCCCCGACAGCCCCACAAGCTTTGTACTTTTTAACTATTAGACGAAATATTTACAGAATACAGTACTTAAAAACTGCTGCTATAACCATGATTAATTTATTAACAGTGTTTTAATTAAATTATACCAAATAAAGTTTTATTTACAATGAAGGGAAAATATGGTACATGTTTTCATTGTAATCATTTGGACAACACAGCATGTTCCCTACATTGTAAATAAAAATGCGATTAGATATAGTTTAATTAAAACGCTGTTAATAATAAATTAATTATGATTGTAGCAGCAGTTTTTAAGTTTTTTGTAAATATTTTGTCAAACAGTTAAAAAGTACAGTGATTGAGGCGGTCGGGGTTTGTTTTCAAAAGATATCGGCACAGACATTATACACAAACCAATGGAATACCTTATGCAGAGAAGCCAACTGCTACGATTTGGCCGTAGGAGCTACTTTTTTGGAGGTTCTGCTACGGTGAAGGGTTATAATACTACAATATTAAATAAATAAATGATGGATAGTCCCTGAGCGTGCAATATTATTTATAAAATATTATTTTAATACCAAGTGCATGTTTTTCCTTTTTAATTTTTTAACAAATTGTTCTTAAATAATACTGTATTTCACTTACAGTTTTATTGTGGCATTTTAACTGACATACTAAAAGCTCCAAGCTGGGTTGCTTAGTAACCAGTTTAGGGGTCCTTCAGAAACCGCTGTTCAAATGTTGCCTTGCTATCATTATCAACAGCACGTTTACTTGGGTGCTTGTCAGTAAGACCGTGATTAAGTCACAGTGGACACGGATTCAGTGATTTTAGTAGGGAGCATTGAACTCTACCAACACAACTTGAAATTACATCTTAATGAAAAAAAAAAAACGCTTTCACTGTTTAGTTAATGATGTTGAACTAGCTTGGTTGCTTTACTTTACAATGTAGCCGTTCACACTGGATTTTTTTTCAGCGCTGTCAAAATTGATTTAAACGTAAATGCAGGTGCAACTCTACTGCCCGATTTTTCAACAGCTGCGTTTTTCAATGCCTGTCGGTTCTTTGACCAAAACCAAGCGAAGTGTCTTGATATAGCTGAGAAAGCAGTGTTGTTGAGGCCATTCTACTTACTGTTTGAAGACAACTGTGTAGCACAGCTTGAATGTCATGCTTACTACCAAATTGTCAGTGAAATGAAATGCGACGTTTACCAGTTTTTGGAAAACCAACTTTTGCTCTAATCATTTTCTGCATAAAAAAAGTGTACTTCATAAGAACATAAGAAAGTTTACAAACGAGAGGAGGCCATTCGGCCCATCTTGCTCGTTTGGTTGTTAGTAGCTTATTGATCCCAGAATCTCATCAAGCAGCTTCTTGAAGGATCCCAGGTTGTCAGCTTCAACAACATTACTGGGGAGTTGATTCCAGACCCTCACAATTCTCTGTGTAAAAAAGTGCCTCCTATTTTCTGTTCTGAATGCCCCTTTGTCTAATTTCCATTTGTGACCCCTGGTCCTTGTTTCTTTTTTCAGGCTGAAAAAGTCCCTTGGGTCGACACTGTCAATACCTTTTAGAATTTTGAATGCTTGAATTAGGTCGCCACGTAGTCTTCTTTGTTCAAGACTGAACAGATTCAATTCTTTTGGCCTGTCTGCATATGACATGCCTTTTAAGCCCGGAATAATTCTCGTCGCTCTTCTTTGCACTCTTTCTAGAGCAGCAATATCTTTTTTTATAGCGAGGTGACCAGAACTGCACACAATATTGAAGATGAGGTCTTACTAGTGCATTGTACAGTTTTAACATTACTTCCCTTGATTTAAATTCAACACTTTTCACAATGTATCCGAGCATCTTGTTAGCCTTTTTTATAGCTTCCCCACATTGTCTAGATGAAGACATTTCTGAGTCAACAAAAACTCCTAAGTCTTTTTCATAGATTCCTTCTCCAATTTCAGTATCTCCCATATGATATTTATAATGTACATTTTTATTTCCTGCATGCAGTACCTTACACTTTTCTCTATTAAATGTCATTTGCCATGTGTCTGCCCAGTTCTGAATCTTGTCTAGATCATTTTGAATGACCTTTGCTGCTGCAACAGTGTTTGCCACTCCTCCTACTTTTGTGTCGTCTGCAAATTTAACAAGTTTGCTTACTATACCAGAATCTAAATCATTAATGTAGATTAGGAATAGCAGAGGACCTAATACTGATCCCTGTGGTACACCACTGGTTACCACACTCCATTCTGAGGTTTTTCCTCTAATCAGTACTTTCTGTTTTCTACATGTTAACCACTCCCTAATCCATGTACATGTGTTTCCTTGAATCCCAACTGCGTTCAGTTTGAGAATTAATCTTTTGTGCGGGACTTTGTCAAAAGCTTTCTGGAAATCTAAATAAACCATGTCATATGCTTTGCAATTATCCATTATCGATGTTGCATCCTCAAAAAAATCAAGCAAGTTAGTTAGACACGATCTCCCTTTCCTAAAACCATGTTGACTGTCTCCCAGGACCCTGTTACCATATAGGTAATTTTCCATTTTGGATCTTATTATAGTTTCCATAAGTTTGCATATAATAGAAGTCAGGCTTACTGGTCTGTAGTTACCTGGTTCAGTTTTGTTTCCCTTTTTGTGGATCGGTATTACGTTTGCAATTTTCCAGTCTGTCGGTACCACCCCTGTGTCAAGAGACTGCTGCATGATCTTGGTAGCGGTTTGTAATTACTTCTTTCATTTCTTTGAGTACTACTGGGAGGATCTCATCCGGCCCAGGGGATTTGTTTATTTTAAGAGCTCCTAGTCCCTTTAACACTTCTGCCTCAGTTATGCTAAAGTTATTTAAAACTGGATAGGAACTGGATGACATGTGGGGCATGTTGTCAGTATCTTCCTTTGTAAAAACTTGTGAAAAGTAATCATTTAATATATTTGCTATTTTTTTTTCTTCATCTACGATTTTGCCATTTGTATCTCTTAAACATTTAATCTCCTCTTTGAATGTTCTCTTGCTGTTGTAATATTGGAAAAACATTTTGGAATTGGTTTTAGCTCCCTTAGCAATGTTCATTTCTATTTCTCTCTTGGCCTTTCTAACTTCCTTTTTGACTTGCGTTTGCAGTTCTGTGTACTCTTTCTGCGTACTTTCTTTTTGGTCCTTTTTTAATGCTCTATAAAGTGCCTTTTTTCGCTGAATATTTTTTTTAATTGATCTATTAAACCATTTTGGCAATTTAGTTTTACATTTAGATTTGTCTACTTTAGGGATGTAATTGTTTTGCGCCTCTAGTACTACATTTTTGAAGAACAACCATCCTTCTTCTGTGGGTGTTTTCTCTATTTTACTCCAATCTACTTCTGTTAGTCTCTGTTTCATACCTTCATAGTTTGCTTTTCTAAAATTGTAAACCTTAGCTTTAGTCATTACTTTTGGGGTTTTAAAAAAACACTTCAAATGAGACCATGTTGTGGTCTGAGTTTGCCAGTGGTTCTCTGACCTCTGTTTTAGTTATTCTGTCTTCGTTATTTGAAAAGACTAAATCAAGGCATGCCTCCCCTCTAGTCTGTGCCTTGACAAATTGTGTTAGGAAGAAGTCATTTGTCATTTCCACCATTTCTATTTCATCCTTCGTGCTACCCACCGGGTTTTCCCATTTTATTTGGGGAAAGTTGAAATCCCCCATTAGTATGGCTTCTCCTTTGCTACACACATTTCTAATGTCATTGTATAACAGATTATTGTGCTCACAGTCTGAATCTGGCGGTCTATAGCATGCTCCTATTATTATGCCCTTTGAATTTTTGTCCGTTATTCTGACCCATATTGATTCGGTTTTATTTTCTTTGTCCAGGTTTAACACCTGGGCTTCAAGACTGTTTCTTATGTATAGCGCTACCCCTCCTCCTCTTCTGTCCTGCCTGTCTTTCCTATACAGTGTATACCCACAAATATTATATTCGTCCCCATCACTCTCAGACAACCACGTTTCTGTAACACCTATCACATCATAGTTACCTGTTAGTGCAGTAGCTTCAAGTTCTAGAATTTTGTTTCTGATACTTCTAGCATTTAGATAAATACATTTAATGGTTGTCTTACCTGAGTTGTTGTTCTTGTTTTGATGCGGTTTCCCTTCTGTTTTTTTGTTGATTTCTCCCCCCTTCCTTTCTAGCTGTCCATATGGTGCTTTGCAAGGTGCCGGTAGTATACCAGAAAATACCACAGTTTTGGTTTTCTCTTTTAATTTCCTTCCTAGCTCTCTGAATTTGTTTTGCAGGGATTTTGGTCTGTCTCTACCAATGTTGTTTATACCGATGTGGATGATTACTACCGGGTCGTCTCGTGTTCGTTCTAGGAGCCTGTCCATGTTCTCAGTGATGTGCTTGACCGAGGCTCCCGGAAGGCAGCACACTTCAGGGTGACCGGCGCTCCAGAAAGCCATCAAACATGTACAATATGTCAACAAACACACACACAAACCGAAACCTACAGTTTTTGTTTGCTGTCCTGTAGAAACCCCACCAAATGTTATGTAAAACGAACATTTTGGTTTATAGTTATATACGCCGTGAAGCTTATCAATTTACAGGATTAAAACTTGAATCTGATGTTGTGAAAACCATAATAAATAAATATTTAAATTACTTTCACCCTTTAACTACTTCTACAGACCAATGTTATGTTTATGTAGGTATTGTATATTGTATTTGAAAAAAAAAGTTGAATTTTCATCCCTGTGACTTAACACACCATTTCCCCATCCTCCAAGATTTTGAACAAATCACCCCGTGATTTTTAGTACACAATCTCGTAACAAAATTCCAGCCTTACTTATCAGTTATTAAAATAGGAATCTCAAATCAAACAAAAAATGTCACTCCTCAATCAAAAAGATCGAGGTTGGCTTGTCAGAAATATCAAGTGGCATTTACCACAGAATGGTCATTCATAAAAAGAAGTGGAGTGTCTCAATCTGACGTCTATTGTGAATACTGCCGGACAGACTTCTCTGTGAAACATGGTGGGCGTCATGACTGTATCATTCACATAGGTACGAAGAAACACCAGTAATAAGCAAAGTCTGACACTCCCCATTACTGTGTTTCTGCAAATGGGTTTTGACGTTTAACTCACTTTAAATAATGAATTAATTATTGGATACTACACTTCATTTTGTGTTTTGATAGCTGCAGAATAATACAAATATAAATTTAAAAAAAAAACTGTTAAATCTTTCTTGAGGTGTTATTATAAAGTTTTGAGGTTGAATATTTCAGTCCAGGTTTGATAGCACTTACTCTTCATTTCTACTATTTAAATACAGAATAAATAGAATTCAAATTAAAATGAAAAAAAATCAGTGTTGAAGTATTTTTATTGAGGTTGTTAATTTCTAAATGTCATGTGTTTACAATTACCAAAATTATGGATTGAACAGTGAAAATTAGGGCATTGGCTTGCCAAACCCTAAGAACCTTTTAATTTCTAGGGCTAGCATCCTCTGGCCTAAAAAGAAAAAAAAAAAATCTGCTATTGTATGCTACTATTTTCTACTTTCATAAGTTGGCATCTCTGCTTTGTGTGTGTGTGTATTAATAGAGAATATATGCACGTCTCTAGTCATATGTGTTTTTCACAATCACACCACTTTCTAGCCAAAGTTGTAGGTAGTATAGCCTTATGTTTTCACCTTTTGTCATTAATTTGCCCCATTGCCGCTATACTTAATGCATCCAAGACAGGTTAAAAAAAAAAGTAGAAAAAAAATCACAGATTGTGCATCCCGTCCTGCGTTTTCAATCGGGCAGTGTGTGATGCCCGTTAGCAAAGATTCTTTTGCGATGCGACCTCTTCCTTTGAGAGACGACGGTCGCATTGGGCACTGTGTTCTGGGCTTATCTTAAAGCTTAGGCCAGGGAGGTTACGGCAGCATAAGTCGTGGCTAAAGTATTGTAACTGTTGTTCAGTAAATCCTCAGGACAGTCAAACTCATGCTCCAATTCAGCCAAAGATTTTAGGATTCTGTATCATACAAAAATGGTAGCAGTTAAACATACAGGGTGATTGTAAGGTCAGTTGAACTTTGTGTTGCTGCTGTATTGTGGATAAGCCATTTACTACAGAGCATTGACTACTTTCTGGTTATGGTTGAATAGTGTTTCCCAAATTGGTAAGTGCTGTGAACACAAATGTCACATGTATTTCCATTATAAGCCAACTATGCTGCTGAGAGGGATTTCATAAGGTTTAGACTTCTGGCAGATCTGCAATGCATTAGGTGTAAACTACTGTAAAACGAATATAACTTTGTATTGTAGCTGTACGGTAATATCTCTGAATTGAGGTGTATTCAATTGTTCTAAAAAGCAGTGGATCTAAATACAGATCATTTGTGTATGAAGGTTGTGAACATCTTACAATGCACGCAAGACTCTGTAGTGCTGCAGTGTTTTCTCAGTCATAACTATCGTTTTGAGTTACTGAGTCCTGTCATGATGGAGATCTGTATCTGGGCACAGCTACCACCTGTCATAAACTGCTCAGTTACATTCTTTAAATATTTGGTGTTCAAAGTTTCTTTATACAGGAAAGAGTCATTGTTGTCACATGCTATAGAAATCACAGACAAGAGAGCATTAATAATCACATCTATAGACTAGCACCAAACCTGTCTTTACAAGTGATTTTCCTAAATAGACCCTAGTCAGTGAGCTGCATTTAAAAAGAGACATGCCTTCAGTCTACTTTTTATGTAAATTTTTCAAAAGATCCTGACATTTTTGTTGGTTGGGTCCAGCCCTTTGGACAGATGGCAGGGCAGGGAGACCCTATGCTATTGTGCATTCATTATCATTTGTCTTGATACTTTTGAAAGCCAGAATACTGGGAGTTAGCATAAAAATATAGCTAATTATTATAAGAAAGGAATAATTAATGATCCAATGGGGCAGCTACTGTATTTGTATTTACTAACAACTAAATTAGTCACGGCTTAATGCTTCAAACAGTCTCTGTTCAGTGAGTGCTATTACCTTTACTATTTTTTTAAAATTTTATTTAGTAGTTGGCAATTGTTTTTTACCCTGTTTTTTCTCCCAATTTGAAATAGCCAGTCTATTATTTTTACGCTCGGCTCAGCACTACCACCCCCGCACTGACTCGGGAGTGGCAAAGACAAACACACGCTGTCCTCCGAAACGTGTGCTGTCAGCCAAATTGCTTTTTTTCACACTGCAGGCTCGCCATGCAGCCACCTCAGAGCTTCAGCGTCGGAAGACAACGCAGCTTACAGGCAAGCCCGCAGGCGCCCAGACAGTCTACAGGGGTTGCTGCTGCGTGGTGAGCTGAGGACATCCAGGCTGACCTAACCCCTCCCCTCCTGGGCAGTGCTCGGCCAATTGTGCCTCGCCCCTTGGGAGCTGTCGTCCATGGTTTGCAGTAGAATAGCCTGGACTCAAACCGGCAACCTCCAGGCTATAGGGTGCATCCTGCACTCTACGCAGAGTGCCTTTACTGGATACGCCACTCATGAGCCCTATTACCTTTACTTTTAATAATATGTTTTAATAAACATGATGTGTTTTTACTGTACTCTGCAAAATCTATAACTATCCATGACAAATATTTATAGATTTGTCAATTTTAAAAACAATAAACTTAAAAATAACTTGTTGAAATATTTACTATGATTATATCATCTTACACTTCAAAAGGAGCTGCAACACAATTTATAGTTAGGAAATCTGCAAGTCTTTAATAAATTGTACTAAGCTAACATTATACAGTTGAAGTACTGCAGTATTTTCTGGAAACACTGTTTTGTTTGTATGACTTGTATCTGGGGGAAACTTTTTTTTTTTTAATAGGTACAAACCCCACAACTTGGTAATGAGGAACAGCTTCCCTTTTTAAATACAAAAGCTCTGCCATACTGTAGAATGGATCGTGTTACTGTAAATGTTAATTTTAGATGGTATTGAACTATAAAACTGAAATGCCCCTCATCTGTCCTGGATATTAAAGCAGTGCTTTAGCAAACTAGAATGACTTTCACTTTATCTGGCTTACATGCAGTAGAGTTTTTAATACTAGAGTAAGTTATTCTCATAATATATGGTAGTAGTCTATCCTACAGTAAACTTAATATACCCTTGATCAGTTTTTGAAAACCTGTGATTTTGATTGCAAAACCTAACACACATACAACTGTGTATGTCTATGGTGAGAAACTTGCTGTTGCTCCTTACTTGGTACCGCCTGTCCCCTCCAACATTACAAAAATATACAGATGGTTACTAAGCACAGAACAATGGGATCAGGGCTGTGTACTCTACAATGTTGTAATTAAAGTTGTGGTTGAAGTACAGTATGAGGTGGAAAGATCAGCATCATGATTACATATTAGATCTTCAGGATTTACAACAGAAAGAAATTGAAAGCAAACGTCAGCCTCCATAGAGTCAGGAATGCCTGTTTCCCTTTATACTGTAAGTACAAGACTTGCTGGGTCTGCATTTAATACCGTACATTTGCAGTGACTGGTAAGCACTTTAAGCTGTACTGGGACGTTTTGTTAATTGTTACTCAACCCTGCTGGGGAATCTGCTGCCACTTTTTCCAACATCTTGTATAGTATGTCATATATCATAAGAGATGTGCCTCCATAATTAATACAACATATTTACACTGTCATATCCTCAGTTTGCTTTGAAATACTGTCTTCATATTACAACTCAGTTGCATTATATGATTCCCTCAATCCAGTTTTATTATGGGTGTTTTCAAGTAACAACATAACTGTTTCATCCCACATGCGTGCAATGCAAAGAATTCTGGAAGCAGGCCATAGATTTGTTCCAGTTTTGCTCAGCATATTTTCTCTCTAAATAATAAATGTTAAGTAAAGCTCATAGGGGAGTGGAACTGAATCTGATTATGGGTGAATCGATCCACTTGAGTGTGTTGTGTGCTTCTGAACCTAACATTTCACAGTGAGTTTTAAAAAGAGAGCAAGGTAAAGTACAATACGATACTGTATACTGTATTCTTACTTGTAATTTTTATCAGATGTATTTTGAGCATTTACTCACAGTATTTTGAGCATTTACAGTGTCAGTTTTTTGCAAACATTGTAGAGATGAGGTCTCAGGAACCTTGGCATTAACTGAGTCTTGGCTCAAACTGATCCTTTACAGAAGCAATCATGTGGGTCACATGCTTCAGGTTTGTAGGCTGGTTAAAGTGGCTGCTGCTCTGGCAAACTGAGGCGGGGGTGGGGATTTGCAAAGTAGATTTAACAGCAAGGATTCTGTTTTCCTGGAGAGCACAGGGTTGCATTTTCGGTCTCCAGGGACTGTATTATGAGGACCAAAACTGTACAGTAGTTTATAATGGTACTTCCGCTTTGTTTATAGAAGTTGGCTCCAACTCTGAATTTTCTGTTTACACTACATAGATTTTGCCACTGAGTTATTTTCACCAGTGTATATAATTTCCTTTGTGGTTGCTAAAGCTTAATCCATAGACCTGGAACACTGTTGCTGTTGCCATCAAAAAGTGATTACAATCTAGTGTAATACAGACTGCTGTTTGTTTTTGTTTTTTTGTTTTTTTTCAAAACTGTGGCAGCCATACTGTTCTGCACCTAACAGGCATGCTTTTGTAAACAATTTGACAATTTCAAGATTTATTGAAAAAGCCAACACAGGCAACAGTGCAGTACATTAAACTGTTGTATCTTACACTAGAGCAGGCAGCATTTCTACAACACACTCTGAGTTCTTCAAATTAATTATTGTTCATTTAAAATTGGAGTGATTGAGAATGTTTATCTTGTAGTTGTGTTACAAAATGTGAACAATACTTGTGAAGGGTTTTATTGTACTATGATAATACACAGTATTGTACATTACAAGATTTCACATACTGTACTGTTTATCTAGCAATGTATCATCATTTGTAAAAAAAATATATATATATTTTGCAAACAGTTGTTGATTTGTTTAATTTATATTAGGCTTTCAAATTTCAAAACATTATGAAAGGTCACTACACCTGTACGGTATGCTGGGAAAATGACATTAGACAACAGATCATATTTTCAAACAAATTGAGTTTGAAGCATACAAGAAAACCTTTTGCAGTCTTATTTATTTGTATACTGTACATGCAGGTTTCATGGCCTGCTCCATATCAAGTAACTTTTCAGTACCTGTTTGTTACTGTCTTTTACAAGTAATAGTATTTTTTTCTATGGTGTACAGTACTTATCATAAACTATGATGACGTAATACATTTTAGTGAAAGTTTCCTAATGTACAAGAGCCCCAGAAGAAAGGACTAAGTGTGATTAGTGTGCCTTGCAGATGTTGTTTTATGTGCTATAGAGGCTTCCTGAAGTAGACTCCAGTCTAGACAGTGTGTCTGCGCTCAACTCCTGCTTTGATCCTTGATTAAAACTGGTCATAGTACATTTAACCTGTTGTTCTTTTAAGTCTCGCAAGACTTAACTTTATTCTGTGTTTTGTGTGCTTATATGCTTTGTTTATTTTTTTCCATTTTTATATTTCAAGTGTTTTGGACAGCAAAAAATAAAATAGACTTAGTTATTGATTACAGTTTCAACTTGGATGAAACTAATATAAATGGAGACTGATGGACTGCTAAACATTCCACCACTGATTAGAGTATCACTTTCCATTACAGCATTCTATTGTTAGAATGTATTTATGTAACGTTTCCTAAAGGTGAAGTTGGACACAGTATAAACTACAGTAAGTGGAATAAAACTAGGCTCCTGTTTTTAGGTTTTGCAAAGCTTGCCAATTCAATAACTTCATTTTTTTTTTATTCTACAAGTCTTACCACTGTAAAGTACAGTGTAAAAACATCCAATGAGCAAGCTTAGGTAATTCTGGGGCTCTTTCTCTCCCCTTTAAGCTTTAACCAATGTTTAGAAATCTATTTTCTTAGACCTTATTAGCATCAGCAGTATTATCACTGCCCCTCCTCTTCTTCTTTTGAAGGTATTTTGGTTATTTGTTTGTATTTTATACTTTGGCTTGTAGGCCTACTATTTCAAAGACGATGCTGTACATGAAAAGTTGGCTGATTAAAATACTGTACGTGGGATACTCTGGAAAAGAGCAATGGCGATCTTTATTATTTCTAGAGAGCAGCCATGATCTGCCAGGCCTGAGGAAAATCTCTACATTCAACTGTGTGGGATTCTCACTTGATTTTAATTTTTTTCATAGCCTATTTGCTTCAGGCCAGTAATCTCTACCTCTTATACATTTTTTATTTCCTTAATATACTGTATCCGCCAGTCAGCATACAAATAAGCAAATCATACTCTGTAAAAGTCTAATGTTATTCAAAGCTGACCAGGTACTTGGTTTCTTGTTAGACCTATCTGAGACAAGTAAACTTATTCTGTTATATAAATTGTATTAGTTTACTTTTAAAGAACCAACAGCAATGACAAATCCTATTGTATAAAACACCACTACAGTATCTGCAGTGACAGGATGATAAAGGAAATAAATCCCTGATGCACTTTCTGTCATAGCAGATTCAGTCAATTTTACAGAGACATCAGTTAACAGCATCGAACGATATTTTTTTCTTTGAAAACAAATGCCTTGTCAATTTCAGTTAGCAGTAATGTTCTGTAGGTGTGTAGATGTGATTACTTTCTATAATCTTGTGAACTTTAATAATAAACCTGTTTTTAAATATTCACATTTTGAGTACTGTTAGCCAACTTTCTATTATTTCATGTACTGGAAAAGATATGTGTGCAGCATGTGTGTACAGTACTGTACAGTATATGGAAAAGGCTTAGTACATATTGAATATGTGTTCGACACCAGTTTTTGTTTTTATACATACTAATGACAACCTTTTCAAGCCCATTGTACTGTAGGGATAACCAGAAAGCCAGAGATGTATCCATGATTGTATTGTAAAATGTTACAGATACTGTACTCTAAAGCATAGGATGGCAGTTTGTTCCTTGTTCATGATTGTCAGTTTTAACTGTCCCCTGTAAAGACTCAATCATTGGGCCATATTTATTAAATGCACAGTTCTTTTCTGTATTTCTCAGTAGATCTGCATAATTTGTAGCTTGGTAAATCTAGACCATTCTTTTACCAACAAATTCTGGTTGGTCTTTTTTTCACATGAAAATATACCATAACAAAGGATTCACTCAGGTCTTCATAACCAGTCTTCTGTTGTCATTTGCCTGGTTGACAAATTCAGAATGTTTTGTTGTGTTGTGTTCTGAGTTTTACAGAGTTTTAAAAGAATCATATTACTTTATCACAGTCCTCAAATATTACAATATAGCCTCAAAGTCTCAGTCCAAACAAAGGAAATGCAATCTTTGAGTGCTGTACTACAAATTCTGTCATAATGGATTCAAACTTAATATAGTACCTTAATTGTCAATAATTGTAGATTAATATAGAATTAAATATGTGCACCATACATTTTTCCTCTATATGGTTAATTAAGATTTCTGTAGGAAACCTTACGATACATTGTTTATTGTAATACAGTCAGAGTTCTAATGAGCCTGGAGGTGACATTGTACAGTACAGTAGCTTTGTCTAGTGATCTGATCAACTGTATTCCTGAAGCAGCATCTTCACTCACAGTATGTTTTAAAATGACTCACAGAGCTTTACAAATACCTTTGTAAATTGTGCAGTGTATCCAATCTGCAACCCTTTATGAATATGCCTTGGGCATACTGTACAGTCTGTAATATGCAGTGGAATATAAACACATGATGAAGAAAAGGAAAAAGAATCAGTGAAACAGAATACATGTGGGTTTGTGTCGTTGGGCGTAGATTTATTTTTTACAGTAAATTACTCCTTGTAAGTTAGTTACTGACAGAGCCATTTCTCAATGATTGGCATTGCAGTAAATACAAATAAAATGAATAGAGCCAGGATATAAAACTGAGGATTCCTGAGTGGAAAATACAGATGGTGAGTTCTTGCAATAAATGTTGTTGTATTTGAGTTCAGAAACTTAAGTACGAGTGACACATAGCGTAAAAATAAATGAAACGACTGCTGATTGATGGTGACAGGGACAATAAAATATTAAATGTGTAACTGCGGGGTAAAGTAAAGGAATGCTGTGTCTGACCAAAAAAGTAGGACAATATGAATTAGAATTTTTTTTTTTTTTACCAAAATGTTTTTGCAGCAGATTTACATACTACAATATTTTAATAGATGGTCAGGTCATGTTTAATCTTGAAAAAAAGTATTTAGTTGATACAGTATGATAGAACTACAGTATAGTAGAATACATCCACAAGAACATGGTGAGCACAGCCCAGTATCATTTCACAGCAATGGCCATTACCAGTAATCCTCTAGTCATCAAGTGTGCAGTACTGTACTTGTAATAATTTGTTGTGTTTATAAACCAATTACTTTACAGAGATACTGTAAGTACTATACTTTTGTCTCACTCAGACCTAAAATGAAACACACATTGGGGTCACTTCCATCGAGCTAAACAGGGCTGATCTAAATACTGCCATCATTTAAATCACTATTAAAATGGGCAGTAAAATATGAACCTTCGTTTTTTCAGATTTTTACAGACCGCAATAAACCAAAGGGCAAATACACACTGTTGGATAATGTCCATAGCCTTGGGCATTTCATTCATTATTTAAACAGTGGTGGTATTTAGATCAGTCACTGTTTAGATCAGTTGAATAGACCCCATTATTGTAATGCTAACACATGCCATGACAGCTGTAAAAAGATTTTTCGATGCACTATTCTAAGTTTTGTATTTCTGTAACTTCTGGTCAGCTTTGTGTTGTTGCCAGTTACATCACTGTTGTTTTGGCTTGTAAATATGATTACCATCTCCCTCCATCACATCTGGCAGCAATACAGCAAATGAGCATGTAGAATTAATGGCAGGAACTGTGGGGTAAGTCTGCCAAGTCTAGATTCTGTGGAGTCCATGTCATTGTCCTGTCAGTCTCAAAAGCCTTTATAACTTTTAGACATTTGTGGCAGCGGTGAAGCATTTTCACAACTCAAATACATGTTAATATTTTCAGCAGTAATGGTTGTTTTTAAAACATTGAAAAAAGATAAGAATGAGTGTTTTTTTTTAATTTTTATAATGGAAAGAAATCTATAAAAATGTGCTTCTGATAACAGTCATGGTCTATTAGCCTTACTACAGTACTGTAGGACGATTTGTATGTTCAGTGTAATATTCTGTATAAAAAGTTTTTTTTTTTTTTTTTTTTTTTGTTTTGTCCAGTGAGGGGAATCAATTTTGTTTCCTGTTGTTGTACTACTGTTTACTGCACAGTTTCACAGCAGTAGCATGTTCATAAAAGCTTGTAGCACTTTTATCATGCACTGATATTAATACTTAATCTTAACCTCTATTGCACTGCGTCATGCGCAAATGACATTGAGAAACACAGTCCCTTGCAGTACTAAAAAAACATTTTATAGATTGTATTGTACCGTATTAATTATACATGACTCATCTTCTATTCAAAAAAACCTTTGGGATTAGTCATGTGGTCATCTTGACTGGTAAAAAAGGAAGTACACACAGCTAATGCCACGACATAACAGCAGCATGGTAAGTTCATTTTTGGGGGTAAAACTTTATATAAACCCAATTTAAAATATATTTTAAGTGTTGTGACAGAGTACAATTCATTTTAGGGATAATTTTAAGTAAATAAATATTAAAAAAAAACATAAGAAAACTGCACGTCATTTTTAAATGACATTGTACAACTTCAGTGACTATAATGAACACTATTAGTGATTTTGATTCAGTCTTTTGCTAGTTTTACACATTGTGACTTTCTGTTTCATAGGTGGATGTCAACAGATTTTATGGCAGGCGATTAGAAATGGTGTAATTCCTGAAAATAGCGACGATAGTGATGCTAATGGGAATTCAGATGAGGATAGAATAGAAGATTCCTATGTTCTTTATGAAGAGCAAAATAGCAGCAGTGATAGCATTAGTGAGGAAAGTGTAGCTGCAAATGATGAAATGTGGCTACCCAACATCATCACATGTGGCAAATAACAAGCCTCTTTGGAGACACACGGTCATTGCTCATTACCCAGCTCCCCTTTGGAAATCAAAGCTTCCTCAGGTAGATGAAATGCATTCTCCTCATCTTTTACTTTAGACAAGTGGTCAGCACAGAATGTGTACAGAACATTGCTGAACAGTCAAGTCTATACGCCCTTCAAAAGAACATAAGCTCACCTTTGTACTTCAGTGTGAAAGAGATGCCAATTTTTGGCCTTCCAAGGTCTCGCATGTACTGGAAGCCAGCCTGTAGAATCTCTCAAATTGCTGACACCATGTGACACTTCAGTGATAATGGTATGCGGATAGCAGCTGAAGACGACCCAAACAGAGAATGTCTATTCAAGGTGAGACCCCTACTGGACCTTGTTCAGAACCAATTGAACAGCATTCCAATGGATGAAAAGCTTTGTGTTGATGAGCAGATTGTGCCCTTTAAAGGAATCAGTAGCTTAAAGCAGTACCTCCCCAAAAAATACCCAAAATGGGGTTATAAAGTCTGTGACTGTGTACAACTTTGATCTTTACTGTGGGAAAATTTCCCCAGCAAATGGAATGCCTGATCTAGGTGTCAGTAGCAATATCATCTTGAAACTGGCTAACATAATACCCCAACACCAAATTGTACCATGACAATTGGCTCACAAGCATAGGTCTAGAAGTGGAGTTGGCTAAGAGAGGGATATATTGCTTGGGCACAGTAAGATCGAAGAGGTTGAAAGAATGCACACTGAAAACTGATGGTGAGCTTAAAAAACTAGAACGAAGATTATATTGTGAAAAACTCACATCAGTTGATGGAGGGCAGTTGATTGCAAGCAAATGGCAAGATGATAGATCTGTAACTCTGCCATTTATCCCACTTCCAATGTAAAAAGATGGGACAAAAAAAAAAACTAGAACAAAAATTGATGTCCAATGTCCGTCTTCTGTATTGATGTACAACAAGTCTGTGGGTGACACAGACTTGATGGATTTACTGATTGCACTGTACCGTACCAAAACCAGGTCAAAGAAATGGTAGGTGCATGTCTTTTTCCATTTTACAGATATGCTTTGTGTGAATGCATGGTTGTCCTATAGAAGAGACTATTGGGCTTTGAAATTGCCAAAGAGAGAAGAACTCCAACTCCTGGAATTCAAGACATCTCTAGCAGAAACACTCTGCAAAAAGGGTGCAAATGTTCCAAGAAAGCATGGTCATCCCTGCACCAGCAATGTGCAAGAACCCCCTGAAAAGAAATGTCATCATCCAGAAACTGTAATGCATGATGCAGACGTCAGAGAAGATGAAACTGCTCAGAAGTCTCATTTTGTAGAGAAGTAAGAAAGTTGCAAAAATTTGGGATGTAATGGCCAGACGAGGGGGAAGTGCCAAAAATGTGCAGTACACTTATGTTTCGCACCAAAGAAAAACAGTTTCTTGGTGTTCCATGAAACCTAAGGTGTGTCTTAACTTCTGAAAATATAAATAAAATAATAATACAATAAAATAAAAACAATAACACAAAACTACTAAAATTAAATTATATGTTCAATATGTTTTTGATGTTTGAAATGTGATGCTTTTTAAAAAGTGTATTAATTTTATATATATATATATATATATATATATATATATATATATATATACACACACACACACACACACACACACACACACACACACATTACTTTTATAGAAAAAATTATATTTACATGTATTTGTACATTACATTTTCTGTACAATAAAGTAACCTTTTATCGTTTCATTCTTATGTGTATTATTATTATTTTAATAAAATTATGAACCACAGTTGCACATTGTCATATATAAATGACATGCATCCCAAAAAAGGTCAAAGGTCAAATGTGTAATATCAAGTTATAAAATTAATCCTTGGGTAGAGTAAAGTTAAAGTATCAATATTACAATTTTTTCTTGTCAGTTAATCATAATGCGTGCAACAGAGGGTTAACCAAATTTTATGTACTGTGTTACCCAAATATTGAAGGAATTTTCTAAATCTAGGTATCTGCATAGTGTTAGTCATGCACTACCAGAAAATATTTGTGCGAAAAGACTGGCAGCAGTTCTGAAAAATTAGACTTTGCCGAGAACTCTTTTAAAGGTAGCCAGACAGTCTCACACAAGAGAGACTAGAAGTCAAATTATGACAAGAACTGAGATTCTTACAATACGTTTTTGACATAACCCAACATAACCAATATAAAAAAAAAAATGCTGTAGCCAGCACCTATGCAGGTGCAGTGCTAAAAATCGAGTAGTAATGTATGTCTGTATTACAGGACACAAAAGTTTAATTGGTGTCTTTTTACGCTTCTAAATATACTGTAACTGTGCTATCAATTGGAACAGTAGTAGTATTACTGTATGACCAGAAGAGAGTAAACCTAAAGCTGTAAAGAAAGAAATCAGCACCTTTCTTGTTTACCAACAAATACCGTTTATGATACTGTATTATGTGTCAAATATACTTTAGGTACTGTTGCAAAAGTTCAGTTGCCTTCAACTGGTGGATAATTTGTAGTGTTTGAAAGACTGGGATTTGGAAGTAAAATGTACTTTATGCCTCTTGTCTTTACAGTGACTGAGTTCATCCCAACCCCACCCCCACATTATAGAACAGAATTAAAGGATTACTCCACATTAAGGCAACGTGAGAGCTTATTCTTTGAAGTAGGATTGCATGTAAAGTGTTTTGTCTTAATAATGTTTGGTGACATTTGCAGAATGATAAATGTAAATTGTATAATTGTCAATCCAAATGTTTCCAGTCATAACCTTGATCTAGGTTGATATGTGTTTTGTTACAGAGTAAATTAATTATTTTAAATTGTTGTTTTGGCTAACCACAATACCAATTCAAATTGCAGGGATTTACAATACCACAGTTGCTTAAGACGTTACAGTACACAATAAGTAGAATGATTCTTGGTGTATTTATAAATCACATATGAGAGATCAGACAGTCACAGAGCAGCATTTCCAAACATTACTATACCTCTTGTGTATTAATGTCGCCCCGTGCATAGAATGATCAGTATTTTAAAAATAAAACACTCTAAATAAAAACATAGCAAAATGGAAACTCCTGTTATTAGCCTCGACCTTTGTTTTAATTTAGATAAGTAATTGGGACATATTATGTACCGATGTCACTGGTCGTGAATATGTCGCTCAAACATCAGCATTACAGACCAAAAATCACTAAGGTGGTCTAAA
This sequence comes from Polyodon spathula, assembly GCF_017654505.1. Taxonomy (NCBI): domain Eukaryota; kingdom Metazoa; phylum Chordata; class Actinopteri; order Acipenseriformes; family Polyodontidae; genus Polyodon; species Polyodon spathula. The sequence continues at coordinate 7,478,489 of NC_054544.1, read as the reverse complement.
GTCCCAATATCACTGATATATGAATGTACTAACAGCCAGATTTCGAAAATTGTCCTGTAAAAAGCTTTAAGCTGTACAACCAAGGTTTTTTCAAATTCCACGAAAAAAGTCGGCTGACATCTGGTATGGGAAGCATCCCCTCTGTAAATGTTTTATTGCCATTTAAATGAGAAAAATCTCAGTAAAAGCTGCTCTCTGCAATATACACCAACCACTGTGTTGTGCCACCTGTTGCCAAGTTTTAAGTGATTCTGGAGTTGAAGACAGGCACATTATTTCAGTTTCTGGACCCAAGAGCGAGCTCAGTCTCAAGCATTACACGACAAACACGGATGAAATGCAAAAAAGGGAAATAAATCCATTTCTTCATGCAAGTCTTCAGGAACAAGTCCCCCCTGCTGCGACAGCGATGCCTAGTAATAACTTTCCTACACCAAATCAGAGCAACTGTTTCAACTCTTCAGTTACTAACGACGCTTCTGTACACTTACATGGTAGAGGGGAAAGTTTTATAGGATGTACATTTGTTTTTAATACATAGTTTTGTTCCGTTTATCTAGTCTAAAAACACAGCACAGATCGGCTACTGTAGGTCAGTTATGGTCGATCCTGGACCAAACCATTTTTAGACGGGGAGAAGGGGGGTTGAATGTTATATTTAACAAAAATAAATAAATAAAAAATCACTGTGAAGATATTTGTGTGTCTAATCCTTATGTGTGTGAGTTATAAGTTAATATGTTGTGTGAAGGGTGTCTCTTATTGTATAAGAGACATCATTTTGCGGTCCTCTCGCCCAAACTGCTGACATCTCTTATGCAATAAGAGACACCCATGACACAAAGTATTAACTTATATTTTAATTCTGTATTCTAATAGTTTACATTTTAACAGAAAAAAATAACATTACTGTAATCACTAAAAGCCTACAGTTTGTGGTATTTTATGTTTGGTTTTTTACACATCAAAACGAGTGAAATCAACAGATAGGCTTTCTTTAGGTTTGTCTCAATTTGTGAATTTAAATAGGTTTTTTGAGTTCCACTGAGAAAAGTTTTAGGAAAATAGTTTCAAAATGTTTGTTAAAGAATCAGGAGGCTGTGTGGTCCAGTGGTTAAAGAAACAGGCTTGTTACAAGGAGGTCCCCTGTTTAAATCCCAACTCAGCCACTGATTCATTGTGTGACGCTGAACCTCCTTGCGCTCCATCTTTCAGGTGAGACATTGTTGTAATTGACTCTGCAGCTGAAGCAGAGTTCACACACCCTAGTCTCGTATATTGTAAAATGCTTTGTGATGGTGGGCCACTGTGAAAGGTGCTATATTATTATTATTTATTATTATTATTATTATTATTATTATTATTATTATTATCACACACATAACTAGAGGGGAAAAATACTTTATTAAACAAATAACTTTTTTTACTTGCTGCTTATAGTTTATTTGAACCTTGACAGAAATATGAATGGAACAATATTACTGAACTGTCCATGTATTGCTTTGTTGTTGTTGAAAGGTGCTGTGACTGAGCTCCAGTCGAATTGACAGGCTGTGATTGGCTGACTTAGGCAGTTGCAAGTGCTGGATTCGTTGCTTTTGTCAGTGCAGAGTATTGACTGGCTAGTTTTGGTGAATAATAAAATACATTTGGACCAATTTTGTCTTTGTTTAGTATTTGCTGTCCAATGGATGTGAACTACTGTAAGCTTAAAAACACAGCAAGTCAAAATGAAAAAGCTGGTACTTGCGTGGATTGATTTTAAATTTGATTTACAGGTGATGTGGTGGCCTTCCAGCGGGCATCTACTGTGTATTAATGCCCACTATAACTGGAAGCTGATTGGCTGATGATACTGAATAGTTGTCCAATAAATTATTGTACTCTTATGTAAGAAGTAAAATAATGCTTTTTTTCCCCCATGTTCTTTGCATAATATGGACACAATAAGGTCTGATATACTGTAGTTGTATACTAAACTTTACCATATGAGATTAGGAATGGCGCTACAATAGATCTTACCCTACTGTGGAGATGTGCCAGGAGCAGAAGGATAATGACCGTGCCAGGAGCAGAAGGATACTGACTAGGCACAGAACCAACACTAGAGATATCAAAGAGCTATTGCCAAAGCCAAGATTGGGCCAGGCTGGGCATGGATCAGTGCCAGAAATGTGTGCAGCCTTTGAGTCCCTTAGGTCTGTGTTACAGTACATTAGCTACAGTAATGCTAATTGTTTGCATTTACCCACATCTACTGTACTTGAATTTCCTATAAATAAATAAATAAAAAAGAACCCCAGTTGTACAGTATCAATTAGGGCTTTATGGTAGTCAGTAATGTTTACTGAATATGGGAAAACAAAAGGTTAATACACTCTTTTAATAGAGGTACCATTTTGATTGAAATGATTACTGATTAATAAACTACGGTATGAAAACACAGGAAGGAAAGTGTGTGCTGTAAATGATGTCTGTGCTTCCTCTGTTTGTTTCTTATCAGTTTTGATGTCTTGTAAATAAAAGCTCTCTTTTCTTCAGTAAGTTCAAAATTCAATGGTGTTGCTGAAATCAACATTATCCTAAAGCATTAAGAAAATAGAAAACCATCAGAATAACAAGAACGGCACTCTATGATTCCTTTTTTAATTAGCATGGAAATTGCAGGATTTGGACTACTACAGCACTGGTACCTTTTTATGTAACAGTGGCATCCCATATCCCATAGTTTTAGTTTCAGTATCAAAATGATGGATTATGGCTACAAAGATGCCTCACTATCAAGACTATTGTTCATTGCAAAAAAATGCACTCTGTCTTATAGTATTGCTCTAGGGTAGCATGACATTGAGTGCTTTAAGTAGAGTATGCTTTTTATTGAGGTCTTGTTACCTTTAGTATAGTGATCTCTTGGTCAAGGGACGGAGTTTATTTTACAGTCATTTTAATTAACAGTACAGCACTGTACCGTGTTTAAACGCCAATGTCTCTATAAAAGCAATGCTGTTCATCATGTTACAGTGTTGAAACAGCAACTGAACTTCTATTTAGAGACACAACCATGTATTCAGGTGTTTTAAAGGGAAACTGCAGATTTTCTACATGTGATACATAAGAAATTATTTTGGCAGCAATGCCCCAGTTGATTAAAACAAACATCAAGGTTGCTGTGATTTTTTTTACAGTGTTGTAGAATTAATGGACTTATATAGTCAGTGTGGATTATCTGAAGAACTACTGTACAAATGTCAACTGATCCATTATTAAGCAGCACCCAAAAGATTTAAGAGTTAAAGTTTAAGAGTTAAATTAAATTACTACTCTTTTGCGACCAAGAGTTAATTACAGTACACAGTCATCTGCTGCATGAAGCAGGATAGGAAACTTTTTCTATTAATGATTACTGATGGACCTTGTCCTGTACGTGTTGTGCTTTAGCGTGTGACACATCTTAACCGCAGTGGAACTGTGCTAGAGGGTGTGTTTGGCTTCAGGTCATAGCAGTGTCAGGCCATGTGAATATAGTGGAACAGTGTGCATGCTGGGACATGGTGCTATACATTACTATCAAATAGAGTTGGCAGGTATGACCAGTATAGCATGCATAATAACAAAAAAAAATAAATAAATACTGTACCTAGTATTTTGGTATGCCCTTATTTTAGGCAAAGTACAAATTAGTATCTGTCACTGGTACAACAGTGTTAATTTATTAAAAGGCATTTTATCTGGTGCAAATGCATTTATTAAATCAACTTGCATTATTCTTTGCATCCTTTTTTCAGTGCTTGAATTAATAATTCAATATTTTATTTCTGAAATCAGCTGAAATTTGTCTTAAATGAGGGATGACTGTACATTATTTTTGTAAAAAATGACAACATATTTAGTGGTAGCATTTCCCAAAAGATTGCACCACAAACGTTTTTTATTTTATAATCTTTCATACCATATATTGACAAGACTTGCATTTGTTTGTTCATTTATTTTTTGATTAGATTCTGTTGTACTTCCATTCGTGGGTTACAGCTGTACTGTACTTTACAGTCAGACTAAAAAGCAACTTCTGGGGCATGTTCAAAGTAAAAAAAAAAAAAAAAAAAAAAAAAACAAAATGCAACAGTGTACATTAATATAGAACGTAGCTTGAAAACAACATCTGACAACATTTCTCTACTGGTGATTGTTTGTTGCTGAGGTACTTGCTCATTTGTCATTTAAAACATCTACTGTGCATCACTATGACATTTTCTTTTGCATATTGTTATGGGGCACAATTTAAAATAAAAAATAAAAATGCAAATTACTGTATACTGTGCTGTATGTTTTTACATTATGTAGCCTACAATTTACCTTAATCAAAATATAGCCTAAACAATTTTTTTAATACCAGATGATACAAGGCTGTCAATTCTTGGTGCAGTATCTTGTAACTGGCCCATTATAGGTGTCATGTTTAGTTAACCAGCCAAAGGGAAAGGATAATGCACAAGTCACTTGAAAAACAAAACATTTTTTTGTTTACATTACTACCCTTTTTTTCTCCTTGCTTATAGGTGCAATCCTTGGTCGATCAGAGACACAAGAGTGTATTTTCCACAATGCCAACTGGGAGAAGGACAGAACAAATCGCAGCGGCATTGAACCTTGTTTTGGTGAGAAAGATAAAAGACGACACTGTTTTGCTACATGGAAAAACATTTCCGGGTCTATTGAGATCGTCAAGCAAGGCTGCTGGCTGGATGACATCAACTGCTATGACAGGTTCATTTTTACTTATTATTGCAGTATAAGCACTTTATTTTTATGTTGATATTTTAAAGAACTGTACAATATGTGGAGATTTCATGTAGCTAGTAGTAATTTTTTGGTCTTATTAATGAAGTACTGTATCTGTATACTGTAAGCTTGATCAAACATGTTTTAAACTGCTTAAAAGTGCATTGAATTAGATGTGTAGTAAGCATAGTAATAATATGTTTTCTAGACTTGGGACAGTTCTTTCCATCAGTGGTAAATGTTGTAAATAGTTTTGTCTATTTTTAAATGCTGTTTCTTATATAGTCTAATTAATGTATTGTTTTTTCTAAACTTAACATACGGGCTGAAGGTACATATTTACCAATTGGATTGCCAAATAACTGTTAAAATCTGAGTAGTAGCCATTATACAATAGGTAGTTAAGGCCAAACTAAAAAAACTGTGATGGTAGCTTAACATGTTGACAGATTTATCATTTCCTATGGTTAGCAGTGAGATGTCCTACAGCATCCATGAAGGAAAAGTATATTGTTGTTCCAAGTGAAGTGCTAGTTGTTCTAACTTTATTATATCCTGAAGCAGGAAAGCAAGAAACTGATCACACTACTGGAACCTTTTTATTCCAACAAAACATTTGTAGCAAAAGAACATTTGTATTGAATTTTGCAAAAAATAAATTAGTACCAGAAGTTTGTTTTTTGGTAATCATCTGAGTACTGCTTAATTACACCTCTTTTCTTAAACTTTTACAGAAATGACTGCGTGGAAAAGAAAGAAAGTCCAGATGTGTTTTTCTGCTGCTGTGAAGGCAACATGTGTAATGAGAGGTTTTTTTATACCCCAGAAACTCTGGTCATTGAACGTAAGTTTCAAATTCTCTTATTTCAGAATGTGATGTGATACTGTACAGATAATTTATATATCTATATATCTATATCTATATATATCTATATATCTATATATATATATATATATATATATATATATATATATATATATATATATATATATATATATATTTTATACATATTTACAAACCTTGGAAAAAATAAACAAAAAATAAACATGAATGGGGCACATTTTAAATTATAATCTGAAGAGTATAATGTTGAGTCTTATCAGTGAAACCAGCTCTGGCTTGAGGTGATGTGATTGGTTATTAAAATGTCTGTTCTGACTGGGTCATGTTCAGGTGTAGGGGTTCCGTACTCTCGTTTGCATGTAAGGGGGTGGGACCGAGGGAATAAAAAAGGACTGTGCCTGCCAGTTTGGGTCTTTGTTCCTGGAAGCAGTGTTGCTGTCAGAGCTGTGGACTCTGAACCTGCCTGCGAGAGCAGCATAAATAAGAGCGTCAATTCCCAAAGACCATCTCCACTGTTTTTCTTCTCCCTTGCCGACATGCTACAATACTAATAGATTTATGCAAATATTTTTTGTAATGTTGCCAATTCTGCCTTTAAGATAATTACCATAAAGTGCTTGGTATTACAAATACAGTCCATTTGCTTTCACTGCTGATTTAATCTGCAGCATATTTCATAAATCATTACTTTCTTTATACTAGTCATTGTAGCTGACATTGCTGTCCATGAATAAAATTACTATATATTCATTTTTTTTACTTTATTTATTTTGTGTTTTATCATCTTCAGGGATTTTTAGTGCAATGTTTACGTCCAGTATATGTATATAAATATTGTTTAGCATTTTTGTGTACCTGCAGTATCTTGCTCCAAATATAAAAAAAATTATAAAAATAAACAATTATTTACAGTACAAGGTTTGTTATTGATTTTCCAACAATATAGCAAAATACAGTAAAAACATTTTGGGGATTGCTGAATATTTTGACATTTTTGTGGCCTTTCTGGTTGCATTCAGTTACTTGTACTGTACCTTATAATGGCACATTCAGTTTTTAGATTTAAGAAAAAACATGTGTACTTTGCTGATGTTACCTAGTTACATCTTAGTATTCTACTGTCAAGTTCACTTTTAACAAATGTCAAACTTTATTAACTTTCTTGCAACGCAAAGCAACATACAGAACCCTTAGTTAAAACTGCAGCAATCACAGTGGCAGTGAGGTAGAAAAGGTAATAACGCAAAGCAGATTAAAACATTCTCATAGCAATTGTAGAGCTTCATTACACAGTGTTAACACGTAGTGATTGATCAGGAACATTTTGTGGATTATGAAGAACCTGACCTAAATTCCAACAGTTTATTCTCTGCTCCAGGCGTATCATTTTAGGTTTAATTCAACTTACTGCGCAGTGAAAAAACACCTGCTATTTCAAGTATTAACATATTAGAAATGCAGTATACTTGGATAAAGTGCACAGTGTGAGTAGATTCTTTTATTACAGTGCAATTCGAAATAAATATGTAGATTTATGTCTGGGCTGAAATGTAAGATCCTCCAGTGACAATTACAGTATCAGCATACTGTATATAAGATGTATTTTTTTACCAGGTGATTGGTCATTTAATTTAACTGGAACGAGGGATTTTCAGGCTGCTACTGTAGATTGAAAGACTAATCCTAAATCTCATCCCTGAGAACAGCATCCTATCTCAGTTTGTTACAACTAAGACTTAACCTTTATTAGAACCTAAAACCTTTATTGCTGATTTTCACCTGTAAGGAAAATCAAATTTCTGTACTGTTTTGATCTGAAAGGGAATGGGATTATTTTAAATAAAGGTAACATTTTGCTGTGTATGTGAGAACATTTTAAAAATGCTGATTCCACTGACCTTGAAGATGTTTTTTTTTTTTTTTTTTTTTATATCAATTAATGGCTTAATCCAAATCATTTAAATATGAATAAAACTCCTCTGTGCATAAAATATGAATTTCCCATCAATTATGGATCATTTTCATGAATACCAAAGAAGTGCCCTTCAGTTTGCATAAAAACTGTGTCTGATTTATGATACCATTAATGGTTTAATATCTCTAAGGTATATTTATGATGTAAAATGAGTAATGTGATAGTTTTGTGTTTTTCACAAATGCAGTTTATTTTTTTGTTGTTCATGAATTCAGTACAGTTGAATGCATTATAACTTTGCCGCATACTAATATTAATAATATAGATTTCATATACTGTAAATCTATTGTTATGTCAATTAGTCCTCTTCCCAATTTGATTAATAATATAAATCACCAGTCTTCTCTTACATTGTCTTTTTTATCTAGGGTGCAGACAGGTAGCATTTACTGAACACTATTCTGTAAAAAGACCATTGGTGCTACCTTTTTGACCTCTAGAAATTTCTGAAATGACATTAAGAGAAAAAAGCTGATATGCTAATAATATTAGTTTACTTCATACAGACTTGGGTAAGCAGTAATTTTAGGTGTCACCCATTGTATATACAGTAGTTTAATGAGATTGAGCTATCAGAGGGCCACCTATTTGTTTTTGATATAGGAAGCTGCATGTTTAATCAAATGTTCTTGTTTTTTTAGATTTTATTGTAAGCAGTGAAACTGATTTTGTATTGTATTTTTTTGTAGTATTCCACACAGGTAAAGTGTCTTGGAGTTAGTTTCAGCAAATGGTTGACAGTCCACATTGCTGTAAATAATGCCAGATCAAAATAATCTGCACTTCAACTGAAGCTGCAATCTGCTGGATTGTTCTGTCGCTGACTTGGCTTCTTTCCAAAGCTGGCAAATATGAAAACATAAAATCAATTACTTAACTGCCTGTTTACAAATCCAGTTAGCAAAACAGGCGTAGAGAAAATATGCACCAATTTCTCAATAAAAATGTGTCTCCAAGCCAATCTGGAATAAAATAACGTAATTGTGTTTTAAAACTCTTAAAACCCATTGTTGATGTGAAGAACAGATTGATTTATCATATACAGTAGATTGCATTTGTAATGTATTTCCTCGTATAGGTTTAAAAATGTACCTGATAACTACTATAAAGATGTACAGATGACCTAAACATTGTAACTGCTCCAAATGTAATCATTTTTGTACTATACACTGTACTCCCACATAAACCCTACAGTTAACCAGATTATTGGAGATGAACTATTGCTATAAGAAATGTAATAGTACCCTATTTTTAGTTCATAAAATAATCTCTGTGTCCTGTATTACCATTGGTACACAAATATTACCTTTTATGATTAAGTAACACTTGCTATAAATAAGTGTCAGAGCCAGTAACTGTAAGGATAGAGCAGAGGATGCAGAAACAAGCTTGTTAGTGGGACAGAGGCAGACAAAGAAAGCCCGGACTTAGCATTGAAGGCGAGCTGATGGCAGGACTTGGAGGCGGGCTTGGAGGGGCCCGGACTTGAAGTTAGGACAGGAAGAGATCCCCGACTGATGAGCAGCCTTTACATAGGACCGGGCTTGGTCAAAGGCTGAAGCCCTGAGGAACTGAAAACACATAAAAGTGCTCTGACTCGGCAGAGGCGCTTCTTGGGGTAAAGGAACGGTCCAATGAGTGAGGACCTACAAGGAGAGATAGAAAAAGGGTTTCCTTGACTGAACCTGCAACAGAGATGGATTAGTCTGGAACTTGGGCACTGAGAGCGTAAAGGGAAATAGAATAGAGCCTATTTGAGGCTCTTAGGGGAAAACCTCTGGTGGACCCGACAGACAGGTAGTCCCCACTCCGGGCATGCTAACAATTTTTTGGTGGGCTTCTGCAATGCCAGTAGATGATGAACGAATATATGAATCAACTGCTGAGGAAGGCCAGCGCCCCATATTTTTGATTGTGTGGATATTGATGTTGGCCTTTGCTGCGGAAGTGGCTGCTCCAATTCCAAATGAATGAAGGGTATAGAATAGAGGAGGCAGGCCTGCTCGGAAAACAAGGGTAGCAAGATGAGAGAACCAGTGGCGGAATATAATTGTGCGGGAGGAGTCGATGACTAGTGGGTCTGATAGGAGAAATGGTTTCTTAGAGGCAATGTACTTTGACATAGATGAGAAGTGTCATACTGGCAAGTACATTTTTGAGAGCCGAATGAAATGTCTATGATGAAGGTGGTCGGTTTTAGAGGTGCGGAGCTGGATGAGGAAGTGTGAGTGGTCACAGGAACGAATGCCTGATGCAGGTAAGCTGGAAATTGACGAGACGGTGAACTCAGAACATCTGAGAAAGCTGAAATAGCTGTTGAACTCATGGCTTCCATGACCAGGTCCTCGAAGTGTATTATAAATCACATATCAGAAGTCAACCAGTCACAATTAAGTATTTGCCAAAATTCCAGTATTCTTGTCTTGTGTACAGATGTCAGCTTAGCTTTGCAGTCCTACAAATTGAACAAGATGATATCTCTTATACATCGCAAAACATTTGCAACTATCACAAAAGAGAGAAAAGTAAAAAGCTAAAATGTCTAGATTTATTCAGGTATCCAAAAAATAAAAAATCTAAACAAAGTAATCCAAATACATTTTTTGAGATGCTTTTCTGTAAAATAATGGTGTATAAAAGTGATGATTTGTTTTTAAGTGCAGTAAACTCAGAGGTAAACATTTCGTATTCTAAAAAAAAAAAAGGATTAGCAGGCCTCATTGTGTATTAGAATTTGGAATGTTTACCTCCTTGTATACTGCCCTTAAAAACAAATTGTCACTGTGGTATAACTATCATCATCCCAGATTATTTGTAATACGTCATATTTGAATGCAGTGCATTCTCAGTGCTAGATTTAACATCACAAGAGAACTTTTTTTCCCTTCTATTTAACAGGACTTCAGTTTATCATGTGACCTTCAGTAGTAAGGTCAGGTTGCCATGTGTCTTGTGTCAGTATATTGCATAGAAATAAGTGATCCCAAACCTTGCATGCTGGTATTGAAATAAAACAGCAGAGGGAAATGTAGGGCCTACATAGTTTAGCTATGCGCCTCACTGGGGATAGTCAGTTCTGTTTGTATAATAAATAATTATTTTTAATTTAAATATTAGACCTAGTATTAGTAGTATATTAGGAATATATTAGGTGGTGTAGGAAACATACTGACCAAACTGGTGTGTTTTGTTATCCCATTGCGACTAACAAAAAGCACATCCATAATCCCAGTGTTATTTCTTATTGTTCTTTCAATATCTGACTATTTTCAAACAGCATCTGCATGTTATAGTACAGGACAATGAAAAAGCCACCAGGGGGGTTTGTAGGGTGCGGGTGACTGCTACAGTAGATAAAGCACTGCGAATGGAGCAGTACATGGATTAGATTTTGGGTTGGTTTTGATGGCTTCATACAGCTTCAGGTCATGAGGGAGATGTTGCAGAACAGTCTGTAGTATTCTCCCATTCTCTAAAGGAAAAATGAGAAAATACTTTTAAGCGTGGAGAATACTTTATCATGTTTTTTTATTTTTTTATTTAGATTTTTATTAATTTTCTATATGTGTGTGAATAAAAATGTAATTTCTGTAAATCTTTGTGTTTTTACAGCAACGTCCAACCCGGTTACACGGAAGCCCCAGCTGTTCAACATACTGCTGTATTCACTGCTGCCCATCATGGGGATAGCCATCATTGTCATTTTCTCATTCTGGATGTACAGGCATCACAAACTGGCATATCCTCCAGTACTAGTTCCTACCCAAGTAAGTGCCTCTTTTATTTATTCATACATTTATTTTACCAAAAATAGTAGAGTTTCAAATTTTAAAATATTTATATATTTATAAAAAAAACACTCGAGTGCATAAGTAGCTTTATGATGTAATTCTGTATCTAAGAACTCTACTAATATACTTCCTGGTAATAAAGTACATGAACATCAGTCTGCCAAGAAAGAGGAAAAAAGCCTAGCAAGTATTTGTCTTGTGTGCACTAATACTTCATTTTACATGATGGTGTTCAGTTTACTGCAAATAAAACATGACACATGTATAGCATTGATAATGAAGCATATTAGTTTAAAGTAAATATTATATTGCCGACAAACTACTATTTTATAGAGCATTGTTTATTTATTGATATGGACAATTGTAAAAAGGCTTTGTGTGTTATTTTCTACATCAGCAGATTCACGTAAGTCTATTTGGTTTGACGCACTGATTATTTGTTTATTCTATCAAATAAACTACAGCATAGTATAAATTATAGTAACCTAATCTTTATGCATGTTTTACACATAATAACACAATTATGCTTTACTCTGCAGCATTTTTTTCTCTGTTTTAAATTGAAAAGTTGAAAAAAATACCCATTATCAATCTTAGAAGTATAATTATTTCATAGAACACAGTAAATAAATAGAATTGTAATTTGCATCCTGACCGAACCATTGTTTGAGACAATTGTGATGTTATTATTTACAGTATGCCTTTTTGTTGCTATTTCTTTTCTCAAACTAAGTTTGAACCTTGCAGTTGTAAGGTATGCTATGCTTGAATTAGGTGAACACTTAAAATGATTGTTGCATTTAATACCCAAAATGAATTAAACAGCCAAAGCTGTTAAAGTTGTTTGTAATGTTAGTGATATCAGGTTTTTTGGCAGTTTACACTAGCATTTTTCATAAGCATACGTTTAATAATATTCTAGTCACTGGTGTCGAAGTGTGAGCGTAAGTAAACTATAATTAAACTTCCCATATTTGGATAGATAACGTGATGATTACAATACCGGTGCCAAACAACAATAATAGCCCTCACAATGTATTCTGAACTGTTATTTCTAGTGTTTTGAGGACCATGCAAACCATTCAGGGGATAAACAGTATTTCATGTTTTGCTGAATTTTGAGTCAAAGTTCTAACTTAGCAAACGGGTGAGATCAGAACTGTGATATACATGGTTAACAAACCGTTTACATTATTTAATGCATGTGTATGGATGTTACTACTTGCAGTAAAACATTTTAAAAAATGCAGAGCATTAAAAAGTAGCGATAGCTGCATTTCCGTATGAAACGATTATAAGCACATTTATAAGGGTGTGTTCTTAGTTAAACAAAGACACAGTATTATGTTTGGTGTGGGAACAGCCTGTCTCTAATGCTGTGAAATATGTAGGTTGCGCCTGACATTTTAATAGCTCCAGGGAGAATGGAGGTTACAGAACTATATACAAAGAAGCTATTTGTTAGCAACACTTTTTTTTTTTTTTACAGATATATCCTAATGTATTCCAGAAAATGTTGATGTCTGTTTATTATACTGTAATATGCACTTTTCAGAACAGAAAGAGGGGAAGGGAGCCTTGAGTTCTTTTAACTTCAACCTTACATTAAACTAATCTCATTTTCTAATATTGTTTGTATCTGCCATTTATTTTTCAGAATAATACACTGATACTATTTAATTAGGGTAGACATTTTCTACAGTTACTTAGTGCTGAAAGAAAGAATGAACGCCAAACTTTATTTCATCATAACAAATGAAGAAAAAGAAGCCTATAAATAGTATTTTTAAAATGTCTAAATAAAATATTGTTCTTCAAATAAGCTGAAAATGACCCTCTCATTTCTGACTGTCTTCTTCTTTCTGACTCTCGCTTTCTTCTGGAAACCGTGGTTTAAAACCTAATGTCCTTTGCATTAGGTTGCATCCATGCATTTCGAAACAAATAAAATAGTATAATATTGGCAAATGACTTGTTTATTGTATATATGAGCAGTTAATATCCTATTCCAAATAGTTGTTCTTTGCTGGCTTTAAACTATTTTAAACTAACATGCTCTGGGTTTAGGCTGCTACAGTCGGAATCAGTTATCGACATCTGTTGATCACTTTCACATACAGTTGAAATACATTGTCATAATACCATCCTTTTTAAAATCCAGCTCTACACAAAAGTGCAACGTACTGACACACACCAGTACCTACACTGCACTTTATGCCATACAGACTGAAATACTACCATGCACTGCAACTGAAAGCATTTATAGTGAATTTAAAATGAGATTTGTGTATAAAACTGCACGGAAGAACCCTGGCAGAGCTGCCAATGTTTGGTACAGTGTGCCTCACTTATCTCTTTAATCTTAAAATATTCTGACTCTCTTTTAACAGCCACAGTTTGGTTTGGTCTGTGAACCAGTTCCCCTGTATCTTCATTCTTTATGGCCACAAACAGGATATTGCTTAAGCGAGAGATATTCACTAGGTTGGCTGAATAAATTGAAGTAATGAATGAATTGCACAGCTTGCTTGATGGATATTCTTTAAGCGTACAATGTGCTACTGCCCCCTGTTAACCAAGTTTTGAAATGTAGAGAATCAAATGGAGTCATATCTGTAAGAGATGGAAACTATGTGCACCACTAGGTGGAACTAGTGGGGTAGTTTTAGCCCAAAGTGGGGGGGGGGTTTTCAAAAAAATCAACAATGTGGGACAATCCATCACCAGCAGCCCACTCCTCCACAAAACAAAATCCTGCCGATCATTCACCATCTCACAGCTGTGTGCTCTTTGGTGTCTGAACAACAGTAATTTGAAGAAATCATATAGATAGGCTGAATAAGGCTTTTGAATAACTGGATTGTTCCCATCCCATGCCAACAGTAAACCCTAAATATGCCCTATTCCTGTTATTCTTTAATTTTTTCTTCTTTGCCTTGTCAGAGATGGGGCTACTGTATATAAAAAAAAAAGATTTTAAAATTCTATCACCCCTACGGCATGTGCCACTCTTTATACAAAAAGACCCTCTTCAACGTATATTACTTATTGGAATGTGTATCTGGTTGTTGTGATTGAATGAGTAATAATATATTAAGCATAGAGTTAGCTTTCTCGTGAAGTCGTATTGCAATGGACTATTGAAATTGCAAATTATATGGGAAAGATTCTGCTTTGAAAGATTCAGATTTCTGGAAATTGCAGTAATTGGTTCATTTGTTTATTTTATTTAATTTTTATTTTGAATATGAATTTCCAACAAGCATTGTAATTTTTTTTTTTTCTCAAAGGTAAGACAGCTTTCACACTGTTGTCCCAGTAGTTCACACAGAATCTGGAAAAACGTATCGGTGGAGCTGAAGTGCCTGTTGTTTTACCTCAGGGTTTACATTACAAAGCTTTTTTTAACTCGCTTCTACTAAGATTCATTTTGAAAGTTTTTTTTTAATATATATTATGTAAATAATATATGGATGTGTTGTACAGGACAGGCTATTTAAGCAAAAGGTTAGTAGTGGGGGTTTATTTTTATGAACCCTGCACTTTGGGATGTTATTGTTGAATACAAGGCAAAAGGGTCCATCATAAGTCATGGGGTTGGGTTGCTGGGAAAAAAAGAGCAAAAGCAAGTCTTTAATTTAATTACCTTAGTGGCTCCACAGCAATGTTGTTTACATGCTGATTTGAATTGAATTGTAGCTTGAAAGTGGGAGTGGGGGTCCTGCATGTAACCCAAGTCGAGCTAAAATCCAAGTGCAGTGGTAGAAATGTGTAGATTCTTTTGAATCCGATTACATTGGGCATCTAGCCAGCTTTTAGACAGGTTTAGATTCCTGGAATGTATGAATCTACGAATCATTCTAAGCTAGGCCATCAGGGCCTTCAAAGCACTGCATCATGTTACGATTGTACCGTGACCTGCATACTGTCATACGCATTGTATTGCAAGTTCAGTGTAGCACTACACCAGTAACAAATAAATAGGATTTTAAAATGTCTGTACAGTGAAATCTGAATTGAACGGTCACCAAAGGGACTGAACTTTTGTGGCAGCACAATACATGTAGCAGCTTATTGAAGGTGACTCTGTCATTCACAAGTATTTCACAGGTTACTGGCTGGTAAGAGCAAGTGGCCGCAGTGCAGGTAACTAGGAAGACTGTAGATCTAAGGAAGAATATCTGTTTGGTCAGTGGCCTGTTTTTTTTTTTTAAATCTTTAAACAGCAACCAATATTATTTTTTTTAGAAACAACCTTTCTAACATTGAATTTCATAAAGGGAACATAAACTGCCTTTTTTAAGTGATAAAGATCATGGATTTATGGCTCTGCTCCAAAATAAGATTAAAACGCTTCATTCTCCATCTTTCATTCAGTTCTGTATGTCACTTCTAACAATATTCTTTTTCTCCAATGCATCATGTTAAGCTGTTTTCCCTGTGCATCTACAACAAGGCTGTGATATTTGTCATCGTGTTTCAATTTTTCATACACTAAACTGGGGTCAGGGAGTTGGAATTGATTCAGTTGGAGACTGTTCCCAACCCAGCTCATCCATCATCTACTGAAACCACTTTATCTACCTTAATTTCATCCTCACTTGAAACAGTAATTTCTTTTGCCTCTTTTTTCCTTCACAAGCACGCCTTTCATATAATGATAGAGGTAAGATAAGTTTAATTAACTCATAAACCTTTCAATGGGTTTGGGAAGCCTTGATAACCTGGCTATTGCATTTCTTCTGTTCCATTCTTTTCTTTATGGTTTGTCTCCTTTACATTTGACATTTTTTCTTTTACATTTTATTTAAGCAATTAATTTTTTCGTTATGCTATTTGCATGGATTTCTTTTAACCCTTTGTACAATGGACTGCAAAACAGAATTTTTAAAAATGCATGTAGAACTGCAGAAACGACTGTATCCCAATACATTTGTAGCATGGTTTATAGTTGTGTACGTTGTGTACTGCACTGCATTGTTATGTTGCTGATGAAATTAAAAAAACGGGGTACGGTAGTAGTTTTATGGAGACTTGGAACTTACCTGTCCTACTACGGTCTTATAATCTGAATTGACTTCAAAATCAAGAAAACCATGTATTTATTTATGACGCTATATTACGTGATTATCTACTGATGTGTACTGTATGTATGTTGGGTATAAATAGTTCCCTTACAGCTCATCTTGAAGCAGTGTCTGCAGCGTGAAATGATGTACTCGCTTACGTGGGGAAAGGAGGCTGCTGTTTTAAAAGGAAACTGTTGATTTTGACCTGTATGTACTGACAAAACACAGTGTTCCATGTTGGTTTCATTGTTTTATAAAAAAAAAAAAAAAAAAAAAAATGGGCTGGTGACATTTTGATTGGCTACCTGAAGTAAATCAGAAAAGATTAATGTAGGAGGGTGCAACTCTGGCTACTTCAATCGCTAATGTGCCTCGGCTGCAAAAACAATTGCCTTTAACAGTGTTCACATTGCAAGCCTGTCTGCTGAGAAAGAGGTTTAGATTTTATTAAATTAAGGTGAATATGCTTATTCAGGACTGTCATATTTCCAAGAGACTGGCCTTGGCTTACTCCCATGGCAAGTGACTTTGCACTGCTGTCAAAAAAGAAGAACTTTGATCAGGTCACAACCCACCACACTGCCCCATAATTTTTTTTTTTTTTATATATATATATATAGCATATATATATATATATATATATATGTGTGTGTGTGTGTGTGTGTGTGTGTGTGTATATATATATATATATATATATATATATATATATATATATATATATATATATATATATACACACTACCAGTCAAATGTTTTAGAACACCCCCATTTTTCCAGTTTTTATTGAAATTTAAGCAGTTGAATTCCTTTAAGTCCAGTTAAGTCCAGTGAATAACCTGAAATGGTACAAAGGTAAGCGGTAAACTGCCAGAGGGTAAAAAAAAAAGTTTAGGTTACCAAAAACTGAAAAATAATGTATATTTCAGAGTTATACAAAAAGGCCCTTTTCAGGGAACAAGTAATGGGTTAACAACTTACAGCTGTTCTGCAGCAATGGAAGTAAATTAAGCCTTGAAAGTTGATGCTAACAATTCCTACAGGTGTCCCAACGATTGTTGATTACTTACAAACCCTCTGTCTGTATAAAAGCAGTGTTGGAACAGATTGTGTTACTACACCCTCTTAAGCATTATTTGGACAGTATTGTACTGCAGGAAGTAGTATATTGCTATCATAATGGTGAGAAAAAGGCAATTAAAGGAAGACAGATAGACCATTATAACCCTTAAAAGTGTAGGTCTTTAGAGAAATTGCAAAGAAAGCCAAGGTGTCAGTGAGTACAGTTTCATACACCATCAAAAGGCGCTTGGACACTGGAGGAAACTCTGACAGGAAGAGGTCTGGCAGACCCAAAGCCACAACAGAAACATAAGACAAGTTTCTGAGAGTCAACAGCTTGCGTGATAGGCAGCTCACAGGACAACAACTTCAAGCACAGCTTAACACGGGTCGTAGTAAGCAAGTCTCAGTTTCAACTGTGAAGAGAAGACTTCGAGCTGCAGGTTGAGTGGCAGTAAGAAAGCCAGTGCTAAGATGGCAAAATAAGAAAAAGAGGCTTGCCTGGGCCATGAAGCACCGCCAGTGGACTACTGAAGACTGGAAGAAGGTCTTATGGACTGATGAATCTAAATTTGAAATCAGGGTTTTTGTACGCAGTCGAGTAGGCGAAAGGATGGTTCCTCGGTGTGTGACACCAACTGACAAACATGGAGAAGGAAGCGTGATGGTCGGGGGCTCTTTTGCTGGATCCAGAGTTGGCGACTTGCACAGAGTGAGTGGCACCCTGAACCGAAACGGCTACCACAGCATTTTGCAGCGCCATGCAATGCTGTCTGGTATACGCCTAGTTGGTCAGGTTCATCCTACAGCAAGATAATGACCCAAAAAGAAGAACAAGACGGTAGGCTTCAAATTGTGGAATGGCCAGCACAGTCTCCAGACTTAAACCCCTTAAAAATTGAGCTGGTTTGGGATGAACTGGACAGAAGGGTGAAAGCAAAGCAACCTACAAGTGCAACACATTTGTGGGAACTTCTGCAGGTGGGAAGAACTTTCCGAACAATATTTGATTTCCATTGTAGAAAGAATGCCACGAGTGTGTTTGGCTGTTATATCTGCAAAAGGTGGCTACTTTGATGAGTCAAAAATTTAGATTAAATTTTGTTAAACAAAACGATTCCTTGATTTCTTTTTTATCTCCAGTTGTTTATTTGTTCTATGCTTTAATTTCAGAGTACATTGAGACATTAAACAGTGTAAATTTCAATAAAAACTGGAAAAATGGAGGTGTTCTGAAACTTTTGACTGGTAGTGTATATATTATATAAAACAGAGCTGATGTATTGTGAATCTTCCTTAATAGGTCTAATCATGTACATTTAATTTGATAATATTATCTTTTGTGAGATATCCCAAATTTTAAAGGATAGTAGGGAGTATTCACAAATTACAAGTATTCACAAGTTATTTTATTTCAC